>NC_090192.1:1605746-1608246 GCF_024679245.1 Pseudorasbora parva
CGATGACCGATATATCGGCCGATACATCTATATCCACATTTTATAGAATTTTTGAGAGCCTGATTACAAAAACAAAATTCTCACCAGTACACACCATGTCCCAAACACACAATTATAATGTTCTCATTATGATTTTATGTCGCCGATATGACAGAATTGCACACGTTTAGTGTATTTTCCTCTTTTAAAGTGTTTCCAATCATATTTCAAGCAATCATAACCATCATGGCGAAGCAAAAAGCATCTGAATTGTCTGAAGAGAGTAATAAATTATTTACCGGCTCTAATATATCGGACCGATACCGATAATATTAAGAATGAACATATATATCGGCCGATAACTATAACATTAAAAATGAACATATATCGGCTGATACTGATAACATTAAGAATTAACATATATCGGCTGATAACTATAACATTAAGAATTAACATATATCGGCTGATAACTATAACATTAAGAAATAACATATATTGACCAATACTGATAACATTAAAAATGAACATATATCAGCTGATACCGATAACATTAAGAATGAACATATATTGGCTGATACCGATAACATTAAAAATTGACATTTATCTGCCGATACGATAACATATATAATAAACATATATCGGCCGATACCGATAACATTAATAATAAACATATATCGGCCGATACAGATAACATTAATAATAAACATATATCGGCCAAAACCGATAATATTAGTAACAAACATATATCAGCCGATACCGATAACATTAATAATAAACATATATCGGCCGATACAGATAACATTAATAATAAACATATATCAGGCGATACCGATAACATTAATAATAAACATATATCGGCCGATACCGATAACATTAATAATAAACATATATCAGGCGATACCGATAGCATTAATAATAAACATATATCTGCCGATACCGATAACATTAAGAATGAACATATATTGGCCGATACCGATAACATTAATAATAAACATATATCGGCCGATACAGATAACATTAATAATAAACATATATCAGGCGATACCGATAACATTAATAATAAACATATATCGGCCGATACCGATAACATTAAGAATGAAAATATATTGGCCGATACCGATAACATTAATAATAAACATATATCGGCCGATACAGATAACATTAATAATAAACATATATCAGGCGATACCGATAACATTAATAATAAACATATATCGGCCGATACCGATAACATTAAGAATGAACATATATTGGCCAATACCGATAACATTAATAATAAACATATATCAGCCAATATCGATAACATTAAGAATGAACATATATTGGCGATACCGATAACATTAATAATAAAAATATATCGGCCGATACAGATAACATTAATAATAAACATATATCGGCCGATACCGATAACATTAATAATAAACATATATCGGCCGATACCGATAACATTAATAATAAACATATATCGGCCGATACAGATAACATTAATAATAAACATATATCAGCCGATACCGATAACATTAAGAATTAACATATATTGGCCGATACAGATAACATTAATAATAAACATATATCGGCCGATAACATTAAGAATGAACATATATTGGCCGATACAGATAACATTGATAATAAACATATATCGGCCGATACAGATAACATTAATAATAAACATATATCAGCCGATACAGATAACATTAATAATAAACATATATCGGCCGATACAGATAACATTGATAATAAACATATATCGGCCGATACATCATGCATCCCTAATCCCACTGTAAGGTCATCCTCACCTGGCGAGAGCCTCTTTGACCAGCTCTTTGGCACTGGAGTGTGTTGTGGCCAGCACGCTCTTGTAATTGGCTCCTTCACAAATCTCAGTGCCGAAGATCTTGAGGATGCCTGGAGCCGTGACGTGATTGGACAGCTCGGAGGGATCATCCGCTGCCGCCTCCGTCATCTCGGCCGAAGCTCTCCGAGGGCCGAACACCGCCGACAGACGCTGCTGCTGACGCCGGATCTTGCTCTTCGCCGGCTGCCGGATCCCGACGCTCTCCGTGGATCGGCCGGTTCCGCTGGATGAGCTCGACCTGGACAGAGGTGGACAAATAAACTTCATTACTTGAGTAAAAGTAACAGTACTACTGGTCAAATATTACTCTGTTACATGTGAAAGGTGTACAATGCTGAATAAAATCGTAGTTTTTGTTATTTTTGGGCCAAAATGTATTTTCGATGCTGAGGGTGAGTCATTAATGACATAAATTTCATTTTTGGGTAAACTAAACCTTTAAGTATCAAAAGTAAATGTCCTTCTTTATGTCGCCGCATTATTGTATTATAGTTGTATAAATGCACATTATGCCATCATGGTTTAAGCCAGTCAGTGACGCTCCATCTGACACACTAGCAGACGACTAACTTAAACTCATTTAAATACTTGTAGAAAAGTTACAAAGCTCTTTATAAAGCTGCTGTCACTTTAAGGCCGAATGCACGGATCCAATACACTGATACA
>NC_090192.1:1610746-1630746 GCF_024679245.1 Pseudorasbora parva
TCCAACTTAACTGGAAATTATGCACAATCAAATATTATATTAATATGTATTATCCTCATGCATAAAAACAAACTTTCAGTGCACAATTGTCTATTGGTGCGGAAATTATGCCACAAATTTTGTAATTTGTGTAATATTCATATAAATCATGTTAACACAATAAATGATTGGGTCACACTTTGTTTAGAGCTTAGTTTTTTAAAATATAATAAGAAACTTTTTTGCTTAATGCCTTTATGCATTATAAAAGTATGTTTAATGCATGAATTATGCCTTTTAATGCATCGTATTATCTCAATAATTGTAACGACAGTTATAATAAATTATAATACACTTTCAGAAAGTATAATGCATTAAAACACAACGAACAGCCGATTCATCAAGGAATCTGAATATTATAATGCATCGGTTAAAATTACTTATTAAAAGATATGATGCAGTATAAAGTACATATGAATACCTTTATAATGCATTATACATCAAGACTTACCATTAACACAATACATGATTTATGTTTATGACACACTTTGTTTAGAGCATTTTTTTATTTTTTAAATATAAGAAACTTTGGTAATACTTAAGGCCTTTATGTATAATGCATTCATTATGACTTATAATGTTGTGTGGTCTCATGAATGATTGTAAACACAGTTATAATGCATTATAATCATTGAGCACCTTTAGACGTTTTCTTTTATAATTAAAAGTTTAAAAAATAAGTCAGTAAGAGCCTAAACCCCATCACTGACGGCTGTGACGTAACCAGAGGCGGACAGTAGTGGAGGAGTTTTACTTTATCACAGCTTTTCTTTGGAAAACATTTACTTCACTACATTCAAAAGCATAATATATAATGTCATACTTACATACTAACTTGCACTACACTGTAAAAAAATATTTCAAGAATAAGTTACCTTATTTGTGATGACGCAAACAAATTGTGCTATTTTCATGATTTATCGCATTTTTTTATGTGCTTCAGATACAATAATATTTTGAGTTTCTATTTATTAAACCAATTTCCTTCATTGCATCAACTCAAATTTTTAATTTCAATAAACTCAAAATTTTAAGGCAACCATGTTACTTACTTTTTTATGTTAAATCAACAATATTTTTTACAGTGTGCATAAATAAAAGTTGTTGTTTTTTTACCTTTAACTCTTAATTACATTAAACATATACTATCTTGTACTCAAGTAAAATTTTAATCCCTTTTACTTGAGTAAATGTTTACAGCACTACATTTTTAATATATTTAAGTACACTGTAAAAAATATTTAAAAAATAAGTTACCTGGCTGCCTTAACATTTTTAGTTAATTGAAATAAAAAATGTGAGTTAATACACTGAACATTTTTGAGAATTAACGTTTATTCAAATATTATTTAAGCATTTAAAGAAGCATAATAATAGTAACTGTGTGTGTTTTATTTGTGATGACGCAGTGAAATGTTGTTTGTGGTATGTGGTTCAGATACAACAATATGTTGAGTTTCTATTTATTAAACCAATTTCCTTCATTGCATCAACTCAAAAATGTTATTTCAATTAAATCAGAAATTTAAGGCAACCAGGTTACTTACTTTTTTTAATTAAACCAACAAAAAATGTTTACAGTATATTAAATGATATTCAATATGAAACGCAGTGCAGTAAAAATTACAATATTATGTTTTGGAATGTTATGAAGTAAACGTTTTCAAAAGAAGAACACCAATAAAGTATAATATACTAAATAAAATTACTTGGAAAGTAAAAATACTGTCCGCCTCTGGACATATACACTGTAAAAAAAATATATATTGTTGGTTTAACTTATAAAAGTAAGTAACCTGGTTGCCTTAAAATTGTGAGTGTTTTGACATAAATAAAAAAAAATTAGTTGATACAATGAAGGAAATTTGTTTAATAAATAGAAACTCAAAATATTATTGTATCTGAAGCACATAGAACATGTGATAAATCATGAAAATAGCACAATTTGGCTGCGTCATCACAAATAAAACACACAATTACCCAATATGCTTACAAAATCATTTAATAATATTTGAATAAAGATTGTCGAATCTCAAAAATGTTCATTGTATTAACTACAATTTTTAATTTCAATGAACTCAACATTTTAAGGCAACCAGGTAACTTATTTTTTTAATATTCGTGTACAGTGTATCGATATGATATCTGATGGATGATGAATGCAGTCCTGTAATAACTTCGTCTGTGCACGCGCGTGAACTCACTGTACGGATCCGCTGCTGGTCTTCCTCCCGAGGCGCGAGAGTCTCCTGCGGGACGGTAACCCCGGTAACCCCGCGGCGGAGGCCGGAGAGCTGCGCTCGTGCCCGAGCATCGTCCGGTTAACGGGTCCGTTAGAGTGAGCGGCACGGAGCAGCGCGCGCGTCACACGAGCCGGTCAGCGTTAGTCCTCCTGCGTGACTCTCTGCGTGTCCATAGTTCACGCGCCGCTGATCTGTCTACGTGGGCAGCACTTGTGGGCATTACGGGCGCGTTCCCGCGGGTAAACCCCTGCGCGCGCCCGTGATGCCCTCTGATGATGGATCTGTGGTCAGTTATTGTGTGTGTGTGTGTGTGTGTGTGTGTGTGTGTGTGTGTGTGTGTGTGTGTGTGTGTGTGTGTGTGTGTGTGTGTGTGTGTGATTTCAGGGAGAAGTCTCTTTTTCTATAATTTACTCAACAATAACAAAAAAGTAGCAGAAAAAAGTCAAACGTGCCGGCAGTTTCTTTTCTGTTTGACGTCACCATTGTAACATCATGGAGAATAAATACTGACAGTTTTCAACACTGATATATTATCATTTAAACACTTTTTACATCCATCCATCCATCCGTCTGTCTGTCCGTCAGTCCATCCATCCATCCATCCGTCTGTCCGTCAGTCCATCCATCCATCCATCCATCCATCCATCCATCCATCCATCCATCCATCCATCCATCCATCCGTCTGTCCATCAGTCCATCCATCCGTCTTTCTGTCCGTCAGTCCATCCATCCATCCGTCTGTCCGTCCATCTATCCATCCATCCATCCATCCGTCTGTCTGTCCGTCAGTCCATCCATCCATCCGTCTGTCCGTCAGTCCATCCATCCGTCTTTCTGTCCGTCAGTCCATCCATCCATCCGTCTGTCCGTCCATCTATCCATCCATCCATCCATTCGTCTGTCTGTCCGTCAGTCCATCCATCCATCCGTCTGTCCGTCAGTCCATCCATCCGTCTGTCCGTCAGTCCATCCATCCATCCGTCTGTCCGTCAGTCCATCCATCCGTCTGTCCGTCAGTCCATCCATCCATCCATCCATCCATCCATCCATCCGTCTGTCCATCAGTCCATCCATCCGTCTTTCTGTCCGTCAGTCCATCTATCCATCCGTCTGTCCGTCCATCTATCCATCCATCCATCCGTCTGTCTGTCCGTCAGTCCATCCATCCATCCGTCTGTCCGTCAGTCCATCCATCCGTCTGTCCGTCAGTCCATCCATCCATCCGTCTGTCCGTCAGTCCATCCATCCGTCTGTCCGTCAGTCCATCCATCCATCCATCCATCCATCCATCCATCCATCCGTCTGTCCATCAGTCCATCCATCCGTCTTTCTGTCCGTCAGTCCATCCATCCATCCGTCTGTCCGTCCATCTATCCATCCATCCATCCGTCTGTCTGTCCGTCAGTCCATCCATCCATCCATCCGTCTGTCCGTCTGTCCGTCTGTCCGTCTGTCCGTCTGTCCGTCTGTCCGTCAGTCCATCCATCCATCCGTCTGTCCGTCCATCTATCCATCCATCCATCCATCCATCCATCCGTCTGTCTGTCCGTCAGTCCATCCATCCATCCATCCGTCTGTCCGTCTGTCCGTCAGTCCATCCATCCATCCATCCATCCATCCATCCATCCATCCATCCATCCATCCGTCTGTCCATCAGTCCATCCATCCATCCATCCATCCATCCATCCATCCATCCATCCATCCATCCATCCATCCATCCATCCATCCATCCATCCATCCATCCGTCTTTCTGTCCGTCAGTCCATCCATCCATCCGTCTGTCCATCCATCTATCCATCCGTCTGTCTGTCCATCAGTCCATCCATCCGTCTGTCCATCCGTCCATCCATCTATCCATCCGTCTGTCTGTCCGTCCATCCATCCATCCATCCATCCATCCATCCATCCATTCGTCTGTCTGTCCGTCAGTCCATCCATCCATCCATCCATCCATCCATCCATCCATCCATCCATCCGTCTGTCCGTCCATCCATCCATCCATCCATCCATCCATCCATCCATCCATCCATCCGTCCATCTGTCTGTCTGTCTGTCTGTCTGTCTGTCTGTCTGTCCGTCCGTCAGTCCATCCATCCATCCATCCATCCATCCATCCATCCATCCATCCATCCATCCATCCATCCATCCGTCTGTCCGTCAGTCCATCCATCCATCCGTCTGTCCGTCTGTCCGTCTGCCCGTCAGTCCATCCATCCATCCATCCATCCATCCATCCATCCATCCATCCATCCATCCGTCTGTCTGTCTGTCCGTCTCACCGTCAGTTCATCCATCCATCCGTCTGTCTGTCTGTCCGTCTCACCGTCAGTTCATCCATCCATCCGTCTGTCTGTCTGTCCGTCTCACCGTCAGTTCATCCATCCATCCGTCTGTCTGTCTGTCTGTCCGTCTGACCATCAGTTCATCCATCCATCCATCCATCCATCCATCCATCCATCCATCCATCCATCCATCCATCCATCCATCCATCCATCCATCCATCCGTCTATCCGTCAGTCCATCCATCCATCCATCCATCCATCCATCCATCCATCCATCCATCCATCCATCCATCCGTCAGTCCATCCATCCATCCATCCATCCATCCATCCATCCATCCATCCATCCATCCATCCGTCTATCCGTCAGTCCATCCATCCATCCATCCATCCATCCATCCATCCATCCATCCATCCATCCATCCATCCATCCATCCATCCATCCGTCTATCCGTTAGAGTTTAGATTCTCTGCCCGAGCCCGAACCCGAACCTGACCCGAACCGACCCGCGGGCCGGGTCGGGCTGAGATTTCCCTGCACTATCCTCGGGTCGGGTTGGGCCGGGCCCGTGATCAAGCGTTTTTTTTTTTTTTTTTTAATCATTAGCCTACTTTACTAGTCTAATTGGGTGGGCAGAAAGCTATGCTATAATCAGAAATTATATATATTTAGCAAAGTAAGAACTAATACAACAACTAAGAAACAAATGTGTAGGCTACAAAGCTGCACAAGTCAGGATTAGTGTAAAAATGCGTGTTAAACTCACAGCTCGAGCAGTGATGGAGCGCAGCATTATAAACAGAAACGCTCTGAGTCAAGAGCTGCTCGTGAACACTGCACTTTGCTTAATTAAATATCTTCGAATCGTTTCGTTTAAAAGTGGTCATTTAAAGCTTTCTATACGCATATTTCTCATGTCTGTGAGGCAAGTATAGCCTGCTGAGTTTCGGTTTATTAATGAGACGCGCGCTCCAGTGCATGAGGAATGAAAGCGATCACTCCCACGACTTCACCTCATAATTTTATTCTGCTATTTGCTTTTTATTTATTAAATCCAGGCAATTGGTCTAAGAAACCTTTTTTAAAATTAAGATACAATTTAAACAAAACGAAAAAAATGATTTCAACAAAACAAAACTTAATATTAAACTAAATATAACCACCAAAATCATTTCTGACCCACTCGCATCTTTTCACTTATCATAATCAGATGAAACATGTAAAAATAATATTATAATATTTAAACATAAATATGAAGGAAAAAACACATTGTTTAATGGCAACAACAAAGTAAGCTACAGATAAATGTCTGAGCTGGATTTGAGCAAACATCAGTTTACCGGTGAGCGGATCATGAGCGCGCGCCTGCGGATTATTGAGCGGAGTCAAGTCAGCTTTATTTATAGCCTATAGCGCGTTTACAATGATGATTGTTTCAAAGCAGCTTCAAAGTGTTAAACATGACAATATTGCAACAAAATGTTATTCGGCTGTACAGTCGCTGTGGAGAAAACTGAAAACTAAATGTAGTTTTATCATGAGCCTCACCAGTCCGTTTCGCTGCGCTTTCTCATTACAGGCTCGTTCTCATCAAACGCCCACGTATTGAACAATGGTCGGGTTTAAATCGGGCTCGGGCTCATAATTACAGTTAATGTCTCGGGCCGGGCCGGGCTCGGACACATCGTGCACGGGCTCGGGTAGGGTCGGGCTTGATTTTTTGAGCCCGATCTAACCTCTACTATCCGTCAGTCCATCCATACATCCATTAATTTGGAGAATGTCGTTAACCCCCAGAGATGTTCCTGATCTGAGCACAGTTGGCCAGAGCGCCATCTAGCGGTCAGACTGAGATCTGCGTTTGTGTCTTTAGCGTCATTGAACTTTAGTAGATGCTTTGTTTCATCTTATTTTTATTTAAAATTAATTTTAATGTATTAATTTATTATTTATGTATTTTAATAATTTTTAATGAGATAAAAATGTATTTGTTTTGTTAGTTTAAGCTATGTTTTTAGTTTAATGTAATTTTTATTTATTTAAATGCACTTTAAATAATTTATTTTATAAATGTATTTTAATGTGACGTATTCATTTATTATTTATATATATTTTTATTTGATTAAATGTATTTATTTTGTTAGTGTAATTTATTTTTATTTAATAATGTTTTTATTTTTATCACCTTTATTTAATTTATTTAAATACTTTTTAAATAATTTATTTCAATTTAATTTATTAATATTTATTTATTTTGAGCCATTTATTTTATATAATGTATATATAATAATTTATTTATTTAAATTATTTTGTATTTGATTAAGATGTATTTATTTATTTATTCTAGTAAATTTTTTTATTTAATTTGCTTTTAGTTAAATCAATTTTTAATTTTTTTAATTTTTTTATTATTTTTAATTTATTTAAATACAATTTAATTTATTATTTTATTAATTATAACATTTTAATAAAACAAAAATAAATAAAAGTTATTTTTATGTTTCAAATCTATTTATGATGTTCGTTTAATCTTTATTTATTTATTTTTGCACTGCTTTTCTCTAAACTGTTCCACAGACCGTCAAGCACTCCCTCGTTGGGTTTTAGGCTTTATAATAGTAATATTATGAATTTATATAATATTATGTGTCGTCTCATCTGTATTAATTTTCAGTGTAACAGTTGAAGTCGTATGTTGTGTATGATAATCATAAAAAGCTATGTCTTTACTCTCTAGATATTCTTCCTAAAGTAAAAACACAAAGATTATCTAGTTGGCATTAATTTGGCATCACCGCTAGAGGGCGCACAACACCCAAAAAGAAAAAAATCAGCACTGTTTGTCCAACAAACCGAGAGCATATGAAACACACACACACACACACACACACACACACACACACACACACACACACACACACACACACACACACACACACACACACACACACACACACACACACACACACACACACACACACACTGCCCCTAAACCTACCCATCACAGGAAACATTCTGCATTTTTACTTTCTCATAAAAACTCCTCCTGTGTGATTTATAAGCCTTTTGTAAAGTGGGGCCATGGGTAATTTCCTCATATTTCACCCTCTCCTGTAATACCTGTGTCATACCCATGGCATTACCCCCCCCCCCCCCCACACACACACACACAGGCCTTTCTTCAGATTTTGTAAATGTACAGACTCGTGACTATATGAATATGATGTTATGTACCTGACGACAGTTTGCATAAATGCAAATGAAGGACTTGTAAGTATTTCTTCCTGTTGGGCATAATAATGCAAATATGTGTGTGTGTTTTCCTGCGATGTATACAGGCATTGTAACACACACTCGGTCAGAGATATGGCTGTTAATGCACAATAAGGGCTAATTTCATACCATTATTAATGCATTAATGCTGCAGAAGTCGTGTTTATTATTAGCTCATCTTTAAATGACAGATTATTGTAAATCTGACCAAATCAAGTCTAATGAACATCTCAAAGCAAACGCTCAGGCTATTTTTTGCATCAAATATTTAACATTAATATTAAATATCATAGTAAATATATAAATAATATATTAATATTTTAATCTATTGTACTAATTTTCTAGTATCTAGAAGCCTATTTTTTTAAATTCATTTTATTTTATTTATTTTATTTAAATGAATTGTAATATAATGTATTAATTTATTATTTGTTTATTTAAATTTTTTATTTAATTCAAGATAATTTTTTATTCAATTTATTTGAATATAATGTATGTTTATTACTTTTTTTAAAATAATTATTTTGATAATCTTGTTTTTATTTAGCTTAATTATTTTAGTTAATTTTTAGTTATTTAATTGTATAAAAATAATGTTTTATTTATTTTAACCAAAGTATTTGAATATAATGTATTAATTTATTATTTATATTTAACAATTTTTATTTGATTCACATTTAAATATTTTGTTAGTTTAATCTTTAGTCAAATCAAATGTATTTTATTTATTTATTTAAATTTATTGTATTAACTTATTCGTTTATTTTTTTTATTAAAAAAATAAAGTTGTATTTATTTTAGTTTATTTATTTTAATATAAAATGCAATTTATTTATTTAAACTATTCTTTATTTGTTTCAAATTAAATGTTATCCACCATTAAAAAATATTTTAATATAAAATAAATTATATTAAAAATATATTTTTTTAATTTATTTTACTCTTATTATTAAATACAATTTTATTTAAATCAATTCACTTTAATATAATGTAGCCTATTAGTTTATTATTTATTTGAAATATTTTTAATTTTATCACAATGTATTTTTGTTAATCTTTTTTTAATTACATTTTTTAACTGAATCAGATTTATTTTGTATTGAAATACAATTGTATTTATTTTATTAATTATTTAAATTGAATGCATTTTTAATTTATTTTAATGAAAAATTAAACAAAAAACAAAACAAAAAAAACAAAAAACGGGCCATTCGTTTTTTGAATCTTTTGAATTTTTTGTTAATCTTTTTTTAGTGAATGATTTTTATTTTTTACATTTAAATACAATTGTACTAATCATTTAAATTAAATGTATTATTTATTTATTTATTTTAATAAATTACTTTCAACATAATGTATCAAGTTGTCATGTATATATTTACACTCTAAAAAAATGCTGGGTTAAAAACAACCCAAGTTGGGTTGAAAATGGACAAACCCAGAAATTGGACCCATTCAAACAACCCAATTTCTGGGTTTGTCCATTTTTAACCCAACTTGGGTTGTTTTCAACCCAGCATTTGTTTAGTGTATTTTCAATTGTGTTAGTGTAATCCGATTTTTATTTATGTACTTTTTTTTTACACTGCTTTCCTCTAAAGTTTTTTTCCCCTCTGCCACATACACGCAGAAGTGGGCGGACTCTCGTGCCATGACAACCTCAGTGTGTGTGTGTGTGCGTGTGTGTGTGTTTGTGTGTGTGTACCGACGGGGAAAGCGAGCCGTTCTGGACGTCACACGCGCTCCGGGGGAAGGAGGCTCAGGCACGCGACTAATAGCAGATGATCAGTCCGTCGATGCGGTGTGTGTGTGTGTGTATGTGTGTGTGTGTGTAGTTTAGTTTAGTGCATGTCGTAGTTGCACGCAAGAACAAAAGCTTAGCAGAAGCACATCCTCTCGGCAGGAAGAGCTCCAGCTCAGCGATGGAGATTCTGTGCGGTCGACAACTTCCATTCTGGGTGAGTTCATCAGCCTCTGCTCTCCTTCACACTCTGACTGCGAACACAAGCCGATCGATCGGGCCATCTGCTAGATCATAACTCACAATATGATCATCGGACTCTCGTGTTATTGCAGATGAATCATCTGCAGATGCGGTCATATGTTGAGCTGCTCTAATGAATCGGTTCTGGAGTCACTATATTATTACTCCTACTGTACTCTTTCGCCGAGAGATATGGTGAAAGTATGACGAGTATGTGGGAAAAACTGGAATACATAACATTTAAAAACTCAATTATGTGCATGCACTCTAAAAAGGCTGGGTTAAAAACACCCAAGTTGGGTTGAAAATGGACAATCACATAAATGGTGTTGTTTGAACCCAGTGAATGGACCCATTCAAACAACACCAATTTCTGTGTTTGTCCATTTTCAACCCAAATTGGGTTGTTTTTAACCCAGCATTTTTTACAGTGTTCATTAAACCACAAGCGAAACTGATTTATCTGCTAGGATCAGAAGTGATAAAGTAAAAATTGGAATGCATGCGATATTTAAAAACTCAAATCAAGTAATCGCTTCTGGAGTCACTAGCGTACGCTCTAAAAAATGCTGGGTCGTTAAACACAACCCAAGTTGGGTTGAAAATGGACTAACCCAACAATTGGGCTGTTTTAACCCAACGGTTGAGTTGTTTTAACCCAGCAATTGGGTTGTCTTAAGCAACATTTAACCCAACTGCTGGGTTTGTCCATTTTCAACCCAACTTGGGTTGTTTTTAACCCTGCATTTTTTAGAGTGTATTATTACTTCTATACTATTTCATTGAGAGATATGGTTAAAGTACACTTTAAAAAATGGTGGGTTGTTTTAACCCAATGTTGAGTCAAATATGGACTAACCTAGCAATTGGGTTGTTTTAACGCAGCGATTGGGTTGTTGTGATCCTACGGTTGGGTGAAATATTTGCTTAAGACAACCCAATTGCTGGGTTAAAACCACTTAATTGCTGGGTTAGTCCATATTTGACTCAACAATTGGGTTGTTTTAACCCAATGGTTGAGTTGTTTTAACCCAGCAAATGGGTTGTCTTAAGCAACATTTAACCCAACCGCTGGGTTAAAATAACTAAATTACTGGGTTAGTCCATTTTCAACGCTGGGTTGTTTTTAACCCAGCATTTTTTAGAGTGTATTATTATTTCTACTATACTATTTCATTGAGAGATATGGTAAAAGTACATTCTAAAAAGGTTGGGTTGTTTTAACCCAATGTTGGGTCAAATATGGACTAACCCAGCGATTGGGTTGTTTTAATCCTGCAGTTGGGTGAAATATTTGCTTAAGACAACCCAATCAATCGCTGGGTTAAAACAACTTAATTGCTGGGTTAGTCCAAATTTGACCCAACTTTTGGTTGTTTTTTACCAAATTTTTTTTAGAGTGTAGTACGAGAATGTGGAAAAAAACTGGAATGCATAACATTTAAAAACTCAATTATTTGGATACGATTGAATCATACGTGAGTGAAAGCTGAATGATGGAAGAAAGGACATTAAACACCGCTCACGTTAACAGCTACATGACTTTATCTGAACATTTTAGAGCATATGACATGTTTGGGATTGATCACGTAATTTATTTTTGGGGGTATTCTATCCAAAAGAACTGATTGAGTGAATTAATCAGTGTATTAATATGTGAGGAAGGAATATAGTTCACCCAAAAATATAAAAAACTACCCCATGATTTACTCTCCATTAAGTCAGAAATTACATTCTTCTTTCAGACGAACACAATCAGAGTTATATTCATTAAAGCGCATCCATAAAGTAAAATATCATCAGGCCGTCTTCCATATTCAATTTACAAACTGCAGCTCTTGTGGGCTGTTCCCGGTCTGCAGTGGTCAGTATCTATCAAAAGTGCTCCAAGGAAGGACCAGTGGAGAACCGGCCACAGGGTCATGGGCGGCCAAGGCTCATTGATGACCGTGGGGAGCGAAGGCTGGCCCGTGGGGTCCGATCAAACAGACGAGCTGCTGGAGCTCAAACTGCTCCAGAAGTTAATGCTGGTTCTGATAGAAAGCTGTCAGAATACACAGAGCAGCTCAGGTTGAGGCGTATGCGGCGGCTTTGATATACAGCACTGAAGGGGTTCGGGGTTCCTGTAGCATTGAATGTAAAAGGGAACGATCTGGCAAAGATCTGATCAAGCGTTCTTTCAGTAACGTTAACTGAACATTTCAACAGCGTTATCTGGTCTTTAATAATGTTCTCAAAACGTTAGCACAAAAATGCTATTCATTCATTGTCAGAGATCACGATTCTGAACAGACAACTAAACAAAATAACATGTTAAATGCTGCAGTGTTTAAAAGTAATTCATTTGGATTAAAGGCACAATATGTAAGATCAAAATATCCCAAAACCACTAGATCAGTGTTATATATTGTGTTGACTTCTGTGCATTATTCCACATGTGTCCAAGAATATTTAAATCCAGAGAAATCAGTGATTTGGCCTGTGTGCGTGTGTGTGTGTGTGTGACATATGAGGACACAGATGTGTATAATGCCATGGGTATGACACAGGTATTACAGGAGAGGGTGAAATATGAGGACATTACCCATGGCCCCACTTTACAAAAGGCTTATAAATCACACAGGAGGAGTTTTTATGAGAAAGTAAAAATGCAGAATGTTTCCTGAGATGGGTAGGTTTAGTGTGTGTGTGTGTGTGTGTGTGTGTGTGTGTGTGTGTGTGTGTGTGTGTGTGATGGTATGTTTAGGGGCTGTGTGTGTGTGTGTGTGTGTGTGTGTGTGTGTGTGTGTGTGTGTGTGTGTGTGTGTGTGTGTGTGTGCTGATGGTAGGTTTAGGGGTAGGGGCAGTGTAAGGGGCAACCTGGTCTCATTGGCAAAACGTAGCTGTTTTTGTAAACCACAAAATACGTACTAATAGGTGAAAATCGCGACAGTTTCAAAGTGAAATGAACACTAGAGGCAGTAAAACAGCATTTTTATCGTTTTCTTTTTTTTTTACCATAGTCCATGATTTATAAACGAATACATTTTGGAGTTTGCGTTACTTAACCAGCTCCATATGTTGGGATTTTCTGACCTATTAAGCTCGATAGCTCAGCTGGTACAGATTTGAACTTGCAATGCTGAAAGCTCAGGAACGAATCCCGTGAAAAACAGGTCCTGATAAAAGAGCTCAAAGACGAGTTCAAAACACAAGCTCAAATGGCACGGATATAATCTGATTTTTGTCACATTTGCTGTTGTTAACACTATCGGGTCTGTTTAGGGTTTAGTGTGTGTGTGCATTAAAAAACCAACGTAACCAGATTCACGCACATCTGTTCCGGAAAAAAACTAAGCTTTTAGCGCCACCCAGTGGGCATTTCACTTTGAAACTGTCGCGATATGCACCTATTTTTACGTGTTTTGAGGTTTGCAAAAACATTGCCACAGGTACGTTTTTCCAATGAGATCAGGCTGGTAATGGGTTAGAAAATACGGTGTGTACGGTATAACAACCATTACGCCTATGGAATGTCCCCTATGTCACAAAAACAAACGTGTGTGTGTGTGTGTGTGTGTGTGTGTGTGTGCGCGCGTCTCCCATCAGTGACATCATCATCCCCGCGTTACCCTCCAGTGTTATTGTGTGGTAACCATGGCAACACTATCGCCGCTTTAATATCTGATGTGTTTTATCAGACACTGTTTGGATCATTGATGGACAGAAACTAATGATTGTTCTCCAGCTCAACACAGTTAGTCTTATTGTTTAAATCTGGTGTTGTTGATTTACCGCACAGAGTACCATGTTTTACCACCTAATATGATCTCGCACACTGTGAACAAGTGTCTCATAGTAGCATTATAACATCAATTTAACACACTCACATGTGTGTGATATGATAAAATAGCACTGCGTTACACACACACACACACACACACACACACACAAGCGGAAGAAGCGTAAGCACTCGCGGCAGAATAAAAGCCCCGCCCACTCAAGAGTCAAGACACGCCTTTGTGTTGAGTAAGAGACGGAAAATGACGTACTGTGCCTTTAATGTTAACACTAGTGTGCTTTTCTCCAAATGCGGTGTTATTCAGGACACACTTCTGGAGAGAAAGTGTTGTTTGTGAGGTTATCTCGGGTAATGGCATCCGTGTGTGTGGCCTAGTTACTCCGACTGACACAGCGAAGGCTTATTCTCAGGTCATTCAGTCAGTATTACAGACGATCAACTCTATGTAGGTTAAGAAGAAATGCAAAGGGCTGGCAATGTCCTCTGTTCCCCGGCTGGACCCTCAGCTGAGAAACCTCGATCACTGAGCCTGAGAGCCGGGCTCAGACCAATGTACATTTATATAAGTATTTATCTGATCTGCGTGTGCCTTACACCCCTTCTCGCTCACTCCGGTCGGCAGATCAGGCTCTGTGTGTGTGTGTGGGCATGTTTTTGTGACATATGAGGACACAAATGTGTATAATGCCATGGGTATGACACAGGTATTACAAGAGAGGGTGAAATATGAGGACATTACCCATGGCCCCACTTTACAAAAGGCTTATAAATCACACAGGAGGAGTTTTTATGAGAAAGTAAAAATGCAGAATGTTTCCTGTGATGGGTAGGTTTAGTGTGTGTGTGTGTGTGTGATGGTACGTTTAGGGGCTGTGTGTGTGTGTGTGTGTGTGTGTGTGTGTGTGTGTGTGTGTGTGTGTGTGTGTGATGGGTAGGTTTAGGGGCAGTGTAAAGGGACAGAAAATACGGTTTGTACAGTATAAAAACCATTACGCCTATGGAATGTTCCCATATGTCAAAACAAATGTGTGTGTGTGTGTGTGTGTGTATGTGTGTGTGTGAGGCCTTGTTAGTCATCCCAAAGACAAAACGTAAACTTAGAGGTGATCGTGCGCTTGCCGGGGCAGCTCCGAGACTATGAACACATTAGACTGGCCGAGTCTCTCCCGTCTCAAAACTCATTTATTTTCTTTGGCTTTTGGATCAAAACTTTGACTTTATCGTGTTATTGTTGTATTTTTGTTTGATTGGTATTTGATGTTTTGATCATGCTTTGTGAATTGTGTTTAGCACTTTGGTCAACAGTGTTGTTTTTAAGGTGCTTTATAAATATCGCTATCTGTACTCGTTGTGAATACGCAGGCCACACGAATCAATAAGCCGGGTTTCTTTGTTTTTGTTTTTTTAGATCACTTTTGCTCGGGACATGCTATCTGGCAACATAGGATTCCATTCATTATGCTAAGCTAAGCTAACGGCGACCCTGCCAAACTAAAACAATGCATGCACTGAGACAAAAATGCATTCGCCCACATATCTAAACGTAGGAAATATGTTGAATAAGCCCTATTTCTAAAAACACTGGAGTGTTCCTTTAAACTCTGGGGTCGCATTGAGCGCTCTGGCATCTCAGGTCTATGATGTGTGTCGAATCAGATGATGCAACGAGAGTAAAGTTTGATGGGACAATCTTTGATGTTGGCTTGACAAAGGCGTATGAAAGTTTGAAAGTTTTTTTTAAGCTTGTAGTTTAGTGAAGTGGGAAGAAAGAAATGAAGAGAGAAAGAGATTGCTAGCATGAATTAACATGTTTTGGTAGCATGAATTAGCATGTTAGCATTATTTAGCTTGTTGTTAGCATTTTAACATTATCATGAATAACATGTTGCAAGAATGATTAACACATTGCTTGCATGTTTTAGCATTTTGATAACATAATTTTGTATGTTGTTAGCATTAATTAGCATGTTGTTACCTTGATTAGCACATTGCTAACATGCATTAGCATGTTAGCATTATTTTGCTTGTTGTTACCATTTTAACATTATCATGAATAACATGTTGCAAGAATGATTAACACATTGCTAGCATGTTTTAGCATTTTTATAACATCATTTTGTATGTTGCTAGCATTAATAAGCATGTTGTTACCTTGATTAGCACATTGCTAACACGAATTAACATGTATTGCCAACATATTTTATCATGCTACTAGCAATAATTAGCACACTGTTAACATGAATTAGCATGTTGGGAACAATCTCTTGCGCACATTTTTGTGCTTTTAATCGCTCTTTTTATGATTAAATGCATCCCACAATTTAACAACAGTAGCTAGACTGTATTTTACAACAATCACTGATTGTACTGATTCTGTCATTAGCCTACATTTGAGTTTTATGGCAAGCGTTGCTGCAAAGGGAATTAAGTTGCGCTAGACATAAATATTATTATTATAATCTTTGGAAGCCAAAATCTAAAATAAAATCAGACTATCACAGATCTAAAGTGTAACCAGGCTATGTTTGAATGTTTAGTTCTGTCCTCCGTCATCACTCATCAGGGCTGTCGTTTTGCACCGCTCTCTCTCTCTCTCGTCTTTTCAAAAGTACCGACAGCAGAACCGATAACGTCCGAGCTTATCGATACAACGGTTTTTCAAAATTCACCCCCGGGCCCGTTTAATACCGGTTTTCGGTACCCATCCCAAATTAGCATGATTTGCAAGCATGTTACCAGTCTGAATTAACATTTTTGCTAGCATGAATTAGCATGTCTTGGTAGCGTGAATTAGCATGTTGTTAACAGTTTATTGGCATGAATCTGCATGTTGCTACCTTTAATTTGCATGTCACCACCACGAATTAGCATGTTACTAGCATGAATTATCATGATTGCTTGCATGTTACTAGTCTGAATTAACATTTTTGCTAGCATTTCTTGGTAGCATGAATTAGCATGTTGTTAGCATGTTATTAGCTAACTCATGCTAATAGTATGAATTAGCATTTTTGCAAACTCATGTTACTAGCATGAATTAGCATGTTTGCTAACATGAATTACCACAAATAGCTAGCATGCAGTAGCATGTTGTTACCTAGATTAAACAGCATGTTTTGCTAGCACTATTTAACATGTTGCTATTCTATTTTAACCTATGATTGTCATTAGGCTTCGCTAGTGAAGGCGTAAATGCTGGATCGGTTTAGGAGGAAGCAGCTGAGGTCAGAGGTCAGAGTATGGAGGAGGAGTTAGGGTTTAAACCAAGCGGCTCCTCCCGCGATCTCTCTTGAAGCCGATACGGTAGTAATGTAATCTGCAGTTCCTCGACTGGCCACTAGAGCGGCTCCTCTAGCAGAAAAAAACATGTTGATAGTCTGGTACAAATTGTGGTTTTGGCCTATACGGCTTATTTTGACCTTCTTGACGACTCTAAGGGGGGGGTGAATTTATTTCTAACTCATTGTTTACGTTATATAAAGCCTTAAAGTTCTGCATAATTAAGGGCGTGGTTACTTTGATTGACAGGTGGATAGCCATTTATCCGCCGTCTATAGTCATTGCGTCAGCTAAGCTCCGCCCACATCCCGCCCATTTTCTGTTATCATGGGAGTGACGTGCGATGACTCGCTGGCAAGATGGCGTCGGCTCGACTCTACTTTACGCTTCAGAACGGCTCTTCAGAATCCTATGGGTGACGTCACGGACACTACGGACATATTTTTTTTCCCAGTCTATGGTTTAAACTGAAGTCTCAGAAGAAGGCTGTAGCTCAGTTGGCTGATGTTCGTTAAGCACACATAATGAGGTCCTGAGATGCGCATTAGTGCCTTGTTTGCTCAGCACATGTCAGATGGTTGGATGTTAATATGATTAGGCTGGATGAGCTTTATGAGCTGAGACTCGCTCAGGTTTAGATGAGCTAGGCCGGTCTGTGAGGTGAGCGCAGGTGTGTGTGTGTGTGTGGGTATGTGTGTGGGCATGTTTTTGTGACATATGAGGTATATGAGACATATGACACAGGTATTACAGGAGAGGGTGAAATATGAGGACATTACCCATGGCCCCACTTTTCAAAAGGCTTATAAATCACACAGGAGGAGTTTTTATGAGAAAGTTAAAATGCAGAATGTTTCCTGTGATGGGTAGGTTTAGGGGCAGTGTGTGTGTGTGTGTGTGTGTGTCAGCGCACCTCACCTCTACACTGCTCTAGCTGCTACTTCTGCTATTATCATCACAGGAAC
Organism: Pseudorasbora parva; assembly: GCF_024679245.1. NCBI lineage: Eukaryota > Metazoa > Chordata > Actinopteri > Cypriniformes > Gobionidae > Pseudorasbora > Pseudorasbora parva. Next base: position 1,628,591 of record NC_090192.1, read on the forward strand.
TGTTGTAATACTGAAGATGTTTTTTCCCAGACAATGATGGGAAGTGTCAGTATCTGTTGTGTTATTGGATTTGTATATTTTTAGTTCTTTTTATTTAAATTTTTAGTTTTGTAAATATTTTGTATTATTTCATAACTAATTTAATATATATCATTCCTATTTAGGTTTAATTAAATTTTTAGTGTATAGATTTTTTTAAATTTCCAGTTTTTTATTATTATTATATTATATTTTATAATTAATCCAAAATAACTTGTATTATGTTTTATATTACTTAAATTATATATATATATATATATAAATATATATATATATATATATATATATATATATATATATATACATACATTTTAAATTTGTTTTATTTAATTTTTTGCATTTAAAAAAAATCACTATTTAGCTTTAATTTAATTTTTTTTATTCCCAATTTCCAATTTTTTATTATTGTATTTTTTTAAAATTAATTTATAAGAACTTTTATTATGCTTTAAATTATTTTATTTTATATTATTATTTTATTATTTTTTTATATCACAATTTAGGTTTTATTTTTAATTTGTAAAAATTTTTTATTATTATATTATTTTATAATGACTTTAAAATGAATGTTTTTACATTTTAAATATATATTTTAATATTTTTATTGTATATTATTGTTTTAATATATTTTTAAATATTTTTGTTTGACTATTTTTGTTTTTTATATATGCTTTAATATTTTTATTTTAACATTATAATATTTTTAATTATATACGTTTAGGTGAAATCCCTCCCAATGCTCAGCCGATCAGTGACAGACTCGTAGCGTTATTCTGTCCCAGTTTCACACGAGCACGAAGACATTAATCCAGCAGTTAATGCTGAGTGTTACTATAACGAGAGCTAAAACCGTCACTGGAGTGTGTGTGAAAGGTCAGGTAAGGGCTCTTATTCAGATCGCTCACCTCTTCTCACTCGTTTATTTCACTGACTGTATTGTCCACCTACTTCATTTGGCCTGGACTGTCTCGTGACCGGCTGTTGTATTGAATTTGTCGGATTTGGCCCTGAATTTATAAATGTCTGCTTGAGTAAATCCCTTTAGCACTGCGGTCACTTCAGGCAAACACCTAAAGAGCAAGTGGCTAATGCTTCTCGGGCATTATTTCATAAATGTTAAGGTCTATAAATAAAACGAACCCATTACATATTTAACTCTCTGTAGTATTACAGGCAGTTCGTTTCTCTTGGGTGCCTTTGTTTAGTTTAGTTACCATGGATTGATTCCAGCGCTGTAATAAAATGTTCACCTATTAACCGGAGAAAACATTTATATACAGTCTTGTTCAAAATAATAGCAGTACAATGTGACTAACCAGAATAATCAAGGTTTTTCGTATATTTTTTATTGCTACGTGGCAAACAAGTTACCAGTAGGTTCAGTAGATTGTCAGAAAACAAATGAGACCCAGCATTCATGATATGCACGCTCTTAAGGCTGTGCAATTGGGCAATTAGTTGAATTAGTTGAAAGGGGTGTGTTCAAAAAAATAGCAGTGTGGCATTCAATCACTGAGGTCATCAATTTTGTGAAGAAACAGGTGTGAATCAGGCGGCCCCTATTTAAGGATGAAGCCAACACTTGTTGATCATGCATTTGAAAGCTGAGGAAAATGGGTCGTTCAAGACATTGTTCAGAAGAACAGCGTACTTTGATTAAAAAGTTGATTAGAGAGGGGAAAACCTATAAAGAGGTGCAAAAAATGATAGGCTGTTCAGCTAAAATGATCTCCAATGCCTTAAAATGGAGAGCAAAACCAGAGAGACGTGGAAGAAAACGGAAGACAACCATCAAAATGGATAGAAGAATAACCAGAATGGCAAAGGCTCAGCCAATGATCACCTCCAGGATGATCAAAGACAGTCTGGAGTTACCTGTAAGTACTGTGACAGTTAGAAGACGTCTGTGTGAAGCTAATCTATTTTCAAGAATCCCCCGCAAAGTCCCTCTGTTAAAAAAAAGGCATGTGCAGAAGAGGTTACAATTTGCCAAAGAACACATCAACTGGCCTAAAGAGAAATGGAGGAACATTTTGTGGACTGATGAGAGTAAAATTGTTCTTTTTGGGTCCAAGGGCCACAGGCAGTTTGTGAGACGACCCCCAAACTCTGAATTC
>NC_090192.1:1635746-1680746 GCF_024679245.1 Pseudorasbora parva
ACCCCCCCTTTAAAAGAAAAAACAAGAAGAACCGTACAGAACCGAAAACCGTGATCCTAAAACTGTGATCCTAAAACCGTGAGCCTAAAACCGTGATCCTAAAACCGTGAGCCTAAAACCGTGACCCTAAAGCCGTGACCCTAAAGCCGTGACCCTAAAACCGTGACCCTAAAACCGTGACCCTAAAACCGTGAGCCTAAAACCTTGAGCCTAAAACCGTGAGCCTAAAACCGTGAGCCTAAAACCGTGAACCTAAAACCGTGACCCTAAAACCGTGACCCTAAAACCGTGAGCCTAAAACCGTGAACCTAAAACCGTGACCCTAAAACCGTGAGCCTAACACCGTGAGCCTAAAACCGTGACCCTAAAACCGTGAGCATAAAACCGTGAGCCTAAAACCGTGAGCCTAAAACCGTGAGCCTAAAGCCGTGACCCTAAAGCCGTGACCCTAAAGCCGTGACCCTAAAACAGTGAGCCTAAAAACGTGACCCTAAAACCGTGAGCCTAAAACCGTGAGCCTAAGACCGTGACCCTAAGACCGTGACCCTAAAACCGTGATCCTAAAACCGTGAGCCTAAAACCATGACCCTAAAACCGTGACCCTAAAACCGTGATCCTAAAACCGTGAGCCTAAAACCGTGACCCTAAAACCGTGACCCTAAAACCGTGATCCTAAAACCGTGAGCCTAAAACCGTGAGCCTAAAACCGTGAGCCTAAAACCGTGAGCTTAAAACCGTGACCCTAAAACCGTGACCCTAAAACCGTGATCCTAAAACCGTGAGCCTAAAACCGTGAGCCTAAAACCGTGAGCTTAAAACCGTGACCCTAAAACCGTGACCCTAAAACCGTGATCCTAAAACCGTGAGCCTAAAACCGTGAGCCTAAAACCGTGACCCTAAAACCGTGAGCCTAAAACCGTGAGCCTAAAACCGTGACCCAAAAACCGTGAGCCTAAAACCGTGAGCCTAAAACCGTGACCCTAAAACCGTGACCCTAAAACCGTGAGCCTAAAACCTTGAGCCTAAAACCGTGAGCCTAAAACCGTGAGCCTAAAACCGTGAGCCTAAAACCGTGAGCCTAAAACCGTGAGCCTAAAGCCGTGAGCCTAAAACCGTGAGCCTAAAACCGTGAGCCTAAAAACGTGACCCTAAAACCGTGTTCCTAAAACCGTGAGCCTAAAACCGTGAGCCTAAAACCGTGAGCCTAAAACCGTGAGCCTAAATCCGTGAGCCTAAAACCGTGAGCCTAAAGCCGTGAGCCTAAAACCGTGAGCCTAAAACCGTGAGCCTAAAACCGTGAGCCTAAAGCCGTGAGCCTAAAACCGTGAGCCTAAAACCGTGAGCCTAAAACCGTGAGCCTAAAGCCGTGAGCCTAAAACCGTGAGCCTAAAACCGTGAGCCTAAAGCCGTGACCCTAAAGCCGTGAGCCTAAAACCGTGAGCCTAAAACTGTGAGCCTAAAACCGTGAGCCTAAAGCCGTGAGCCTAAAACCGTGAGCCTAAAACCGTGAGCCTAAAACCGTGAGCCTAAAGCCGTGAGCCTAAAACCGTGAGCCTAAAACCGTGAGCCTAAAGCCGTGACCCTAAAGCCGTGAGCCTAAAACCGTGAGCCTAAAACCGTGAGCCTAAAACCGTGAGCCTAAAGCCGTGAGCCTAAAACCGTGAGCCTAAAACCGTGAGCCTAAAACCGTGAGCCTAAAACCGTGAGCCTAAAGCCGTGACCCTAAAACCGTGAGCCTAAAACCGTGACCCTAAAACCGTGAGCCTAAAGCCGTGACCCTAAAACCGTGAGCCTAAAGCCGTGACCCTAAAACCGTGACCCTAAAACCGTGAGCCTAAAGCCGTGAGCCTAAAACCGTGAGCTTAAAACCGTGAGCCTAAAACCGTGAGCCTAAAACCGTGACCCTAAAGCCGTGACCCTAAAGCCGTGAGCCTAAAACCGTGAGCCTAAAACCGTGAGCCTAAAACTGTGAGCCTAAAACCGTGAGCATAAAACCTTGAGCCTAAAACCGTGAGCCTATAACCGTGATCCTAAAACCGTGAGCCTAAAACCGTGATCCTAAAACCGTGAGCCTAAAACCGTGAGCCTAAAACCGTGAGCCTAAAACCGTGAGCCTAAAACCGTGAGCCTAAAACCGTGATCCTAAAACCGTGAGCCTAAAACCGTGAGCCTAAAACCGTGAGCCTAAAACCGTGTGCCTAAAGCCGTGACCCTAAAACCGTGAGCCTAAAACCGTGACCCTAAAACCGTGAGCCTAAAACCGTGTGCCTAAAGCCGTGTGCCTAAAGCCGTGACCCTAAAACCGTGAGCCTAAAACCGTGACCCTAAAACCGTGACCCTAAAACCGTGTGCCTAAAGCCGTGACCCTAAAACCGTGTGCCTAAAGCCGTGACCCTAAAACCGTGACCCTAAAGCCGTGACCCTAAAACCGTGACCCTAAAACCGTGAGCCTAAAGCCGTGAGCCTAAAACCGTGAGCTTAAAACCGTGAGCCTAAAACCGTGAGCCTAAAACCGTGACCCTAAAGCCGTGACCCTAAAGCCGTGAGCCTAAAACCGTGAGCCTAAAACCGTGAGCCTAAAACTGTGAGCCTAAAACCGTGAGCATAAAACCGTGAGCCTAAAACCGTGAGCCTATAACCGTGATCCTAAAACCGTGAGCCTAAAACCGTGAGCCTAAAACTGTGAGCCTAAAACCGTGAGCCTAAAACCGTGAGCCTAAAACCGTGAGCCTAAAACCGTGAGCCTAAAACCGTGAGCATAAAACCGTGAGCCTAAAACCGTGAGCCTATAACCGTGATCCTAAAACCGTGAGCCTAAAACCGTGATCCTAAAACCGTGAGCCTAAAACCGTGAGCCTAAAACCGTGAGCCTAAAACCGTGACCCTAAAACCGTGTGCCTAAAGCCGTGACCCTAAAACCGTGAGCCTAAAACCGTGACCCTAAAACCGTGAGCCTAAAACCGTGAGCCTAAAGCCGTGTGCCTAAAGCCGTGACCCTAAAACCGTGAGCCTAAAACCGTGAGCCTAAAACCGTGACCCTAAAACCGTGACCCTAAAACCGTGTGCCTAAAGCCGTGACCCTAAAACCGTGTGCCTAAAGCCGTGACCCTAAAACCGTGACCCTAAAGCCGTGACCCTAAAACCGTGACCCTAAAACCGTGAGCCTAAAGCCGTGAGCCTAAAACCGTGAGCTTAAAACCGTGAGCCTAAAACCGTGAGCCTAAAACCGTGACCCTAAAGCCGTGACCCTAAAGCCGTGAGCCTAAAACCGTGATCCTAAAACCGTGTGCCTAAAGCCGTGACCCTAAAACCGTGAGCCTAAAACCGTGAGCCTAAAACCGTGAGCCTAAAACTGTGAGCCTAAAACCGTGAGCCTAAAACTGTGAGCCTAAAACCGTGAGCATAAAACCGTGAGCCTAAAACCGTGAGCCTATAACCGTGATCCTAAAACCGTGAGCCTAAAACCGTGATCCTAAAACCGTGAGCCTAAAACCGTGAGCCTAAAACCGTGAGCCTAAAACCGTGACCCTAAAACCGTGTGCCTAAAGCCGTGACCCTAAAACCGTGAGCCTAAAACCGTGAGCCTAAAACCGTGAGCCTAAAACCGTGTGCCTAAAGCCGTGACCCTAAAACCGTGAGTCTAAAACCGTGACCCTAAAACCGTGAGCCTAAAACCGTGACCCTAAAGCCGTGACCCTAAAACCGTGAGCCTAAAACCGTGAGCCTAAAACCGTGACCCTAAAACCGTGACCCTAAAACCGTGAGCCTAAAACCGTGAGCCTAAAACCGTGAGCCTAAAACCGTGAGCCTAAAACCGTGAGCCTAAAACCGTGAGCCTAAACCGTGAGCCTAAAACCGTGAGCCTAACGGTTTTGTGAACCGTGCCGCCCCTAATATGCTCCTAAAACGCAATCATCCGGTGCCGTTTTCATCTGTTTTATTTAGTGTTTTTGATATTTATTCAAGTGCATTTTTTTTAACAGAATGAGAGTCCATTGCTGTTATTGTTTCTGGTTGTTTTGTTCATTTATCATGGATATGTAAAATGTTTTCCATTTTAAGTGTTAAATAGTGTTTAGAAATTAAAGTTTATTGATCTTTGAAAAGGTGTACCTGCATTATTATGCCATTATCATTATTTAAGATGAAAATGGTCTCAGAATGACAATATAATCATTTATTGCAATCATTTCTTTGCCGATTTATCGTCCAGCAACATTTGTTATCGCGACAGCAGGCCTAGGTGCTCGTAATGTTTTGCCTGATCTGTGTATATCGGTCTATATCGTTATTTTCATCTGTTACTGTACGCAGCTGCCAGCATCAAGCAGAGTTAATTATTAACCATACTTGTCCTCTTAGTGTGGTTTGAGGTTTGTGAGAACACTGAATGGCGTTGTGATATTGCAACGCCTCTCTGCCGTATATTAACAGTGTTTGTGTGTCAGAGCGGCTTGTGATAAGCAGTGTGTTTGGGCGTGACAAACAGGACAAGCTTTCTAAGAACTGGAGATGTAGGGCAAATACCTAGACTACCGGAAGCTTGAGGATATATTTTCTGGCGTTAATCCTTTGCATAACTCCACTTGCTTTTGCCCCATAAACAATCATTTTGAGATTAAAGGGTTAGTTCAGCCAAAAATGAAATGTCTGTCATTAACTCCTCTCCCTAATGTCGCTCCACACCCGTAAGACCTCCGTTCATCTTCACACACAGTTTAAGATATTTTATATTTAGTCTGAGAGCGTATGCAAGTGTATGCACACTATACTGTCCATGTCCAGAAAGGGAATAAAAACATCATCACAGTAGTCCATATGAGACATCAGTGGGTTAATTAGAGTCTCTTGAAGCATCCAAAATACATTTGGGTCCAAAAATAACAAAAACTACGACTTTATTCAGCATTGGCTTCTCTTCCGCGTTTGTGTTCAATCCTCAAATAAAGATTCAAACGGTTATGAATCAGTGAATCGATTCATGATTCGGATCGCTAATGTCTTGTGATTTCAGCAGTTTGACACGCGATCCGAATCATGAATCAATTCGCTGAAGAAGCTGAAATATAATAATTTTGGTCACTAAGTCATGAACTAACTGACGTCTAGTTTTCCTCTTTTGGAAAAGCGTATAAAAGTGTGGATTTTTTTCTTTTGCTATCGGAGCAAAATGAGAACGCAGAAAAATATATTTGTTGTCGTTCCAGGTAGTATGTGAAGCGGCTCCATGCTGTGATCCAGGCTGTGTGTCACTAGTGCTGTCAGCTGTGTTTTCCCCATTACCGCCGTGTGTGTGTGTGTGTGTGTGTGTGTGTGTGTGTGTGTGTGTGTGTGTGTGTGACTCTCAGTGGGAAGAGTTTGTGCTTGTCAGCTGGTGTTTTTCAAACAGTGTGTCAGCGGACGACTAACAGAGAGCTGAGGGTCGTATCATACTATCAATAACAGGCCCACACACACACACACACACACACACACACACACACACACACACACACACACACACACACACACACACACACGTTTGTTTTTGTGACATAGGAGACATTCCATAGGCGTAATAGTTGTTATACCGTACAAACCATATTTTCTATCCCCTTACACTGCCCCTAAACCTACCCATCACACACACACACACGCGCGCGCGCACACACTGCCCCTAAACCTACCCATCACACACACACACACACACACACACACACACACACACACACACACACACACACACACACACACTGCCCATAAACCTACCCAACACACACACACACACACACACACACACACACACACACACACACACACACACACACACACACACACACACACACACACACACACACACACACACACACACTAAACCTACCCATCACAGGAAACATTCTGCATTTTTACTTTCTCATAAAAACTCCTCCTGTGTGATTTATAAGCCTTTTGAAAAGTGGGGCCATGGGTAATGTCCTCATATTTCACCCTCTCCTGTAATACCTGTGTCATACCCATGGCATTATACACATTTGTGTCCTCATATGTCACAAAAACATGCCCACCCCACCCCACCCCATCAGACACACACACACACTTCACCGCTGTCGTGTAAACATATCCTGAAGGCACACTCACACCGAGAATGATAACGATAATGAAAGACAACTATATATTCTAAGGATGCACCGATACCACTTTTTTGGAAAATGAGTACAAGTACGAGTACTAGCATTTCAGTACTCGCCGATACCGATACAGAGTACTTAAAAAAAAACATGATTTAAATTTACAGGTAACAGCTTTACTTTAAAAACAAGGGACTAGTTTGGAATTAAGAACATTTATTTAAAATGAAAAGCATGTTGTATGCAACATATTACAGAATAAATAATTATTTAAAAAAAAATTAAACAGTGACAGTGCAACTCAAGTATTTTTTTCATAAAAGTATATAAATTCTGCGGAATTGTTTCGCATTTAATATGGCTTGTTGCAGCGTGAAACTCTCGTCTATCCACTGGGAGGTTGGGCTAATTAGTGACACGGGGCTAACACTGCTTGTCCAAATATCCGTGGTGAAATTAAACGAAGCGGATGCTTGCAGTAGGCTGTGGATATGTTTTTTCACGTAGTCGTGTAGTTTAGGCAGCTCCGTGTCAGTCATGTAGCAGCGGCTTGGGACATCATATCTGGGCTCCAGAACATGGAGGAGACGCATGAATCCCACATTTTCTACCTCCGAAAGTGGCTGGTCACTCAATGCAATGTACTCGATGATTGCCTGTGTTATTCTCACAGCACGTGGATTGTCTCTGGACATTTTCTCTCGTCTTGCAAGAGTTTGCTGATGTGTGGGTTGTGTTGGTTTAGAAGCGTGGGTAAACTCTTTGTACTCATTACTTTGAACTAAATGCGCTACCTTTTGAGCCTCCTCTGGACAATTTCGCTGAGCACAATTTGCAGTCCGTTTTTGTTTTGTCGTATTCATGAACTTTGAAATAGTTCCACACTGCTGACGTATCTCGTCTTGTCTCGCCTTCTCCCCGCTCTGAGCTGTAGCCGGGCCTGGGGGCGGGCACTCGGCACCTGTGATTAACCCCTTACACGCCGCTCAAGCATAGACATTTCTCAGACCATGGTATCGTCCCCGGTATCGGGGGACTTTTAACGAGTACGAGTACTTTCGAAAATGTGGTATCGAGGCCGATACCAGATACCGGTATCGGTGCATCCCTAATATATTCTCACTAAGATATCCCGGCTTAATCCCTTATCCTAGTTTTGTGCAATAGGCCCGTGCACGCGCTCGTCTAAGGCAACATGTCTGCGGTGTGGACGTACGAGGTCCATCACATCTGATGAGGCATCTATAACATGGGCTGGAACTTGAAAATACTGCTTTGTTTCTGTTTCTGTCGATGGACACATGTGCTGGCACCTCATACACTATAACAACAGTGATAATAAAAGAAAAACAGGCTAAACGTTCTCTCTCTGTAAACTTTGTTCAATGCATGCGAGTGCGGCCGTATGTTAGAATATGGCCAGTTATTTTCATCATCATAACCCGGGTGTAGAGCCAGAAGATGCGAATGAGAAGATCTGTCTCCGTGCACTCATTTGAAAGTGAGCAAATATTGAGTTCTCTTTCAAGTCTTGCACTTGAACGGACAAACTCACACCAGATGTATGTCAACACATGTCCATCTTGATGAGTATCCAAGCAGATATAGGGCCCTATTTTAACGATCTGAAACGCAAGTGTCAAAGCGCGGAGCTCAAGTAACTTTGTGGGCGGGTCTCGGCGCTGTTGCTATTTTCCCGGCGGGATAAATGGCTCTTGTGCCCGACGCAAATCTAAAATGGGTTGGTCTGAAGTAGCTTCATTATTCATAGGTGTGGTTTGGGCGTAACGTGAATAAACCAATCAGAGCGGCATCCCACATTCCCTTTAAAAGCAGCTGCGCAAGTTCCATTACGGATCGCTATTATTATGGCGTATTTACCAGACGCACGCCAGGAGCGGTTCACAGCCGAGGAGACGGATGTTCTTGAAGAGCGGTGAAAGACAGAGGAGTTGTGTTGGATGGGGATGGAGAAACCCACCCAAAAGAGCGTCGGTTAAACAGTTTTTTCAGTTTTTCAGTAGATTTTTTTCCTGGTTCTTGACGGACAAACCAATCTGTCAGATGTCCTTATACACAGATATGTCTGGCCACTATTGGGCAAACAGGTCTGATCCTTAATTACTACAATTAGCCTGAATAATTTGTAAGCTAGATTTATGCCTATTTTTTCACATCTTCGTGGCACACCACAATGATTTCCGTCATCTAATGTGTTAATATTTTTTTAGTGTAACAATTTATGATTTGCAAAAATAAGTATATCTTAACTTAACCGTCGGACTCGCACATCCGCCATGTTTGTAGTTTTTTTAACACTTTTTATCCGTGTTTGTAGTTCTAATCGAATCTCGTACAACTCGCAACGGGTTGTGTGTAATATCAGTGTCGATCCACACTTCGGATTCGGACCGGAAATAGTAAACCATCATCCGGGTATCTTTGGCATACTCTTTTCAGCATACTACGATTTGGGACGTCCTAATTCTTATATCGAATACTATTTAGTATGGATAGTATGCGGATTGTGACGCAGGGTTAGTTTATTTCCAGGCTTGAATTCCATTTCAATTATTCTTCTTCAAAGCGTCAAGGCATAAGATCTTACAAACACCAGGATTTATAATGCTTGTGCATTTATATAACAAACTCTAAATCGTGTCTTTAATCTGGCGTTCCAGCGGTTCAGGTCTTTCGCTGTAATATTTACAGAGATTCCTCACAGCTGCTCAATGTTTCTCTCGTTAACCCAAACACTGAAGAACCCAGTCCGTGAGTTAGGAGAAGGCCGGTGTTTTATTCCTCCTTCCTGATGTGAGAAAGGCAAGCTAACTCTTGATGTTGTGGTTGTTCTGGTGTTTCCTGCGCGGGCGGGTTTAGCCTGAAAGCTTTTGTGCTCGGCTCTACGACGCTTTGTGTCTTTAATCTGAGAAATGCATATCCTTCTCCTCTCGCCGCTCCTGTCGACACACAGCCTTTCTGTGGATTGTTAAACAGTTTAATAGAGAGGGTGTGTGTGTGTGTGTGTGTGTGTGAGCCTGTTTATGTGGTTTATGAGGACACAAATTTGTATAACTACATGGGTATTACACTGGTATTACACTATAAATGTGGTTTATGAGGACATATCAAATGTCCTCATAATTCAAATGGCCTTAAAAACATAATAAATTATGTTTTTTTGAGAAATTAAAAATGCAGAATGTTTCCTGTGATGGGTAGGTTTAGGGGCAGTGTGTGTGTGTGTGTGTGTGTGTGTGTGTGTGTGTGTGTGTGTGTGTGTGTGTGTGTGTGTGTGTGTGTGTGTGTGTGTGTGTGTGTGTGTGTGAGATGGGTAGGTTTAGGGGCAGTGTAAGGGGATAGAAAATACGGTTTGTACAGTATAAAAACCATTACGCCTATGGAGAGTCCCTGTAAACCACATAGACCAACATGTGTGTGTGTGTGTGTGTGTGTGTGTGTGTGTGTGTGTGTGTGTGTGTGTGTGTGTGTGTGTGTGTGTGTGTGTGTGTGTGTGTGTGTGTGTGAGATGGGTAGGTTTAGGGGCAGTGTGTGTGTGTGTGTGTGAGATGGGTAGGTTTAGGGGCAGTGTGTGTGTGTGTGTGTGAGATGGGTAGGTTTAGGGGCAGTGTGTGTGTGTGTGTGTGTGTGTGTGTGTGTGTGTGTGTGTGTGTGTGTGTGTGTGTGTGTGTGTGTGTGTGTGTGTGTGTGTGTGTGTGTGTGAGATGGGTAGGTTTAGGGGCAGTGTAAGGGGATAGAAAATACGGTTTGTACAGTAAAAACCATTACGCCTATGGAGAGTCCCTGTAAACCACATAGACCAACATGTGTGTGTGTGTGTGTGTGTGTGTGTGTGTGTGTGTGTGTGTGTGTGTGTGTGTGTGTGTGTGTGTGTGTAGTTTTCTTAGAGAGTCAGAGAGACTGGGCCAAAAAAAGAGTCTAATGCTATCTTAAAAGATAAGGCTAGTGGTCATAGAATACATATTTTATATTCTAGTACATGTTTTAAACGTATATTCATAACACACAAGAAAACAAGCAAACCAAAACCAAAACTTCATATTTAGCATTTTTGCTTCTTGATTTAAGGAACTTGATTTTATTTAGACTGCACTAAAGACTCTAAAGTACAAACGTTCTGCAAAGATTTTTTTTTAGTTGGATGTCCGTCTAACGTGTTTAAATGTTACTTGTTTCGGAATGAACACTCAAAAGTAACGGCAATATAATGTTTGCAAAATGAAACGTTCCCTTAAATCATACTAGCAACATGCTAAGCCATGTTAGAAAACATACTAATCATGCTAACAGCATTCTAGCATTGTGGTAAATCATGCTTTCAATGTGTTAATTCATACTAGAAATATCATAAATAATGCAAACAAAGTATCAACATGATAATTAATGCTAACAACGTGTTAAACAATGCTAGCAACATGCTCATTCATGTTAGCAATGTGTTAGAACATGTTAGCAAAATGCTTGTTCATGTTAACTGAATGCTAGCAATGTGTTAAATCATGTTAACAACATGTTAGAAAATGCTAATTCATGCTTACAATAGGCTAAGAACATGGCAATTCATGTTAGCAATGTGCCTAATCATGTTATCAACATGCTAATTCATGTTAGCAATGTGCCTAATCATGTTATCAACATGCTAATTCATGTTAGCAATGTGCCTAATCATGTTATCAACATGCTAATTCATGTTAGCAATGTGCCTAATCATGTTAGCAATATGTTAATTCATGTTAACAATGTGCCTAATCATGTTATCAACATGCTAATTCATGTTAGCAATGTGCCTAATCATGTTATCAACATGTTAGAACATGCTAATTCATGCTTACAATCGGCTGAGAAAATGGTAATCATGTTTTCAATGTGCCTAATCATGTTATCAAAATGCTAATTCATGTTAGCAATGTGCCTAATCATGTTATCAAAATGCTAATTCATGTTAGCAATGTGCCTAATCATGTTATCAAAATGCTAATTCATGTTAGCAATGTGCCTAATCATGTTATCAAAATGCTAATTCATGTTAGCAATGTGCCTAATCATGTTATCAAAATGCTAATTCATGTTAGCAATGTGCCTAATCATGTTATCAAAATGCTAATTCATGTTAACAATGTGCCTAATCATGTTAGCAATATGATAACTAGTGTTGGTAATGTGTCAGAATATGCTAGCAAAATGTTAAATCATGCTCATTCATGTTAGCAACATGTTAATTAATGCTAATTGATGCTAGCAATATATGCTAAATTATGTTTTAAAGTCTTAAATCATGCTAGAATCATGCTAGCTATGTGTTAATTCATGCTAGAAAATGCTTAAACATGCTACGAACATGCTCAGTTATGTTAGCAATGTGTTAAAACATGTTAAAACAAGCTAATTCATGTTAACAACATGTTATAAATGTGGTGAATAATGCAAACAAGCTATATCAAGTTAACATGTTTAAACATGCTAACAACAGGTTAAAACATGGTAAATAATGTTAACAACATGTTAAAACATGATAAATTGTTAAAATATGCAAGCAAGGTTAGGATTAGGGTGCTAAATCATACTAGCAAAATGAGATAATTCTAGCAACTTATCAAAACATGCTAGCAGTATAATAATTCATGCTAACAACATGGTAAATAAAGTTAAAATCAAGTAAAAACACGATAAAGTGTTAAAATATGCTATAAACATGCTTGTTAATGTTAACAGCGTGCTAAATCACACTAGCAGAACATAATAATTAATGCTAACAATGTATAAAAACATGCTAGCAATGTGATAATAAACGCTAGCTACCAAAACATGCTAGCAATGTGCTAAACATGTTAATTCAAGCAAGCAATCCCACATGAAAAACCCTATAGTATATTATAGTAAAATTACTCTCGTACATACTATAGTGTTTTTGAACTATACTATAGTAAAGATACTACAGTAAATTGTGCCATATTGTAGTTTATTATATTGTTTACTACATTTTGTTAATTTACTGTAGTATATTTACTATAGTATGGTTCAAAAACACTATAGTATGGACTAGAGTAATTTTACTATAATATATTATAAAATGTTTGTCTAACATTTTTAAATGTTACTATTTTGTTAATATAGCATTCAAAAGTAATAATGTTTGAAGAATTCCCTCAACATTCACATAACCAAGAAACACGTTCAGAAATAAGCGTATAACCTGATATAGTTAAACAGAAAGGCATGTGCTGAGTGATGAAGTGTGAAACCTCAGGCGTCGGCTAGTCTCTATTGTGATCGTAATGGATAAGATATTAGTGAGGCCAGAAGTTCAGCAAACACAGATCTGTGTAATCTGAAAGAATGTTCCGCGTCTGGTTTGCGAGGTGTGCCCTAATGCGTGTTGCATGTTTGCATATTTAACTGATGGAGATGAATAGAGGAGCACGAAGCAAGCACAGATCTGAGGTCAGCCCTGAGGAAGTGAACACGACCCATGTGGCTCAGGCTGTGTGAAGGTGGAGCTTAAACCAAACGGGTCTGAACACATACACACACTGCTAATCCTACACAAACACACTCCATATTCGTGCTTCCCTTCCACGGGCCTCAGGAAACGCTGTGTGTTTGTAAAACGCCAATGAAACATGGACCGGTTCGGCTGGTTTACTTCACATTTAAATCTGTGCTTCTTTGTAATCATTTGTGAAATTCACTAGCCATACAGAGACTCTTTTTAACATTATAAACTGGTTTATTTCCACTCCATTGTTGTCAGACATTAGATTTGTACTTAAAGTGATAGTTCCCCAAAAATGAATACTACCACTTGTCCTTAAGCCAGGTGTGTATGACATTCTTCTTTCAGACGAACATAATCAGAGTTATATTAAAAAATGTTCTGGCTCTTCCAAGCTTTATAATGAGACTATGATGAGGCAGAGATTGGCTGTTTCTGTTCTGAAGTCCATAAAAGTGCATCTGTCCATCATAAAAGTGCATCTATCCATCATAAAAGTGCATCTATCCATCATAAAAGTGCATCTATCCATCATAAAAGTGCATCCATCCATCATAAAAGTGCATCCATCCATCATAAAAGTGCATCTGTCCATCATAAAAGTCAATCTGTCCATCATAAAAGTGCATCTGTCCATCATAAAAGTGCATCTATCCATCATAAAAGTGCATCTGTCCATCATAAAAGTGCATCTATCCATCATAAAAGTCAATCTGTCCATCATAAAAGTGCATCTGTCCATCATAAAAGTGCATCTGTCCATCATAAAAGTGCATCTATCCATCATAAAAGTGCATCTGTCCATCATAAAAGTGCATCTGTCCATCATAAAAGTGCATCTATCCATCATAAAAGTGCATCTATCCATCATAAAAGTGCATCTATCCATCATAAAAGTGCATCTATCCTTCATAAAAGTGCATCTGTCCATCATAAAAGTCAATCTGTCCATCATAAAAGTGCATCTATCCATCATAAAAGTCAATCTGTCCATCATAAAAGTGCATCTGTCCATCATAAAAGTGCATCTATCCATCATAAAAGTGCATCTGTCCATCATAAAAGTCAATCTGTCCATCATAAAAGTGCATCTATCCATCATAAAAGTGCATCCGTCCATCATAAAAGTGCATCTATCCATCATAAAAGTCAATCTGTCCATCATAAAAGTGCATCTATCCATCATAAAAGTGCATCCGTCCATCATAAAAGTGCATCTATCCATCATAAAAGTGCATCTATCCATCATAAAAGTGCATCTATCCATCATAAAAGTGCATCTATCCATCATAAAAGTGCATCTATCCATCATAAAAGTGCATCTATCCATCATAAAAGTGCATCCGTCCATCATAAAAGTGCATCTATCCATCATAAAAGTGCATCCGTCCATCATAAAAGTGCATCTATCCATCATAAAAGTCAATCTGTCCATCATAAAAGTGCATCTATCCATCATAAAAGTGCATCCGTCCATCATTAAAGTGCATCTATCCATCATAAAAGTCAATCTGTCCATCATAAAAGTGCATCTGTCCATCATATCTATCTATCCATCTATCCATCCATCTATCCATCCATCTATCCATCCATCTATCCATCCATCTATCCATCCATCCATCCATCCATCCATCCATCTATCTATCTATCTATCTATCTATCTATCTATCTATCTATCTATCTATCTATCTATCTATCTATCTATCTATCTATCTATCTATCTATCTATCTATCATAAATGTCCATCCATCAAAATCACCACAAGTTATATCATATTTTTTATTTATGTAAAATAAACCTCAGCAGTGCATAATAGCCACCATCTTGTATATTGCATATAAAATAGAATAGGATTGGAATAGACAGTCTGAATGAAAAACGTGCGCTGATGATAGTCAGTGAGTTTACATGTGAATGTAGTAAACATCAGTTGTAGGATCTGGGTTTGCTCTAGACGGCAAACGCCCACACACACACACACACACACACACACACACACACACACACGGATGGACGGCAGCTGTGTTTATCTCACGAGGATTCAGGGAAGAGTGCCTGATCTCCTTTCAATTGGTTAAAAGCATGTTTTTTTTGGGCATAGAAAAGCTTTGATTTTATACAGTTCTCAATATGAACCCATCGTGTGCATTACACTTTTGAACCAAACTACTTGTGGCTACGTCTACACTAATCCGGATAAATTTAAAGTTTAAAGTTTAAGTTTAAAATTTGAGTTTTTGTCTAAAAACGCTCCGCGTCCACACTATCATTTTCAATCGTTTTCCAAATGTTCATCTGCACTGAAACGTCTGAAAACGCTTACATCCCCGTACTGCTCATGAGCAAATCCAAGACACTTCGACTTGCGTCATTTCCGCTACTCGTTTATTTTATAATAAACGTATACTACTGAGTTTTTTAAATGGGTTGACAGTGTGGTGGAGTTGTTGCTGCGAGTAACACATGAATATAAAGTGCTAAAAGTGAAAATGAAGACTGGGAGACGTGCCAAAATAAATACGGCATGAATTGGTCACATGACTGCATCACATGGCTAAATGCGTCATCGTATTAAAAAGCCTCCGTTTTCACAGTCCACACTACGACACGAAGACGCCGTTTTCAAATGTATCCGCTTTGGAGAGCGTTTTCTTTCATTGACTTAAAACGCTGTCTCAGTGTGGGCGATAGGCCAAAACGGAGAGAAAAATATACGTTTTCATGTGTAGACATGGCCTGTGAATCTTGATCAGTGTGAATTATGAAAGCAAGTCTAATTCCAGCGTTGAGGGACGTGGATGAAGAAATGTACAGACCTTAGATGGAAGAAAACATGTTGAAGCTATTATAAAGTACTCTACATGGAGCAATGTGCATGAATGAAATACATAAACATGAGTGTGGGGACTGGGAGATAGAGATATAAACGCATGTCATGTGAAGGCCTCGGCTCAGATAAAGAGTCAGGACAGCTCGAGCCGGACCATGAACCTGATACTCAAGGACTTCTTCAAGTTCAGAGAGTGTGTGCATGAGAGCAGTGCTCTACAAGATTTAGAGAAGGGATCCTTCACCAACACAATGACTTGTAATTGTATAATTTTGTTCATATTTTAATGCTTTTTTTACATCTTGGCCAGGGGACTATAGATGAAAAATAGCCTTTTGGCTAATTCTGGCTTTTTTAACCATGTTTGTTCATGTGTTTTATGAAATTGCACTGTCCCCTTTTAAATAAACCATTAAATCAAATCAGACAAATGAAGCTTCTGACATCATCCCAGCTAGCAAAAATATGAATAATATTAAATTATGAACATTTTATTTCTGAATGTCCTCTGAGCGTTACTTAAGAATATTCTCTGAGTGTTAATTTTTAAAATCATTAATTGAATACGGCAACATTTTTATTTGAAAATCGTTATTTGAAAATGGCAACATGAAACAAAATATTTATATATTTAAATCGCTGACAGAGACCCCTCCCGTATCAGCCAATCACTGCGGTCATAGTCACACTGCAAAACAAATGCTTTTCTTACTTAGTATTTTTGTCTTGTTTCGAGTCCAAATATCTAAAAAATCTTAAACTAAGAAGTATTTACTAGACAAGCAAAAGTAATTGTCTTGTTTTGGGGAAAAATAACTCAAAATGAAGAGAGTTTTTGCTTAAAATAAGATAAATAATCTGCCAATGGGGTGAGAAAAATAATCTTAATTCAAACAGAAAACAAGATTATTTTTCTCACCCCATTGGCAGATTATTTATCTTATTTTAAAAGTTGCTCTCAGCAGCTTTGTGAATAGGTTTTAAAGGTGATAGTTATTTAGTTAGATTAATTGTCACATATACTTTGCAATACAGTGAAATGCTTGTGCCACAGGTTGCAAGGTATAAAAAGGGACATCTAAAAACACAGAAGGTATGAAAACACAATAGTAGGAAATGGAATTATTAAAAGTAATATAAGAGGTGGGGAGAACCATAAAAAGAACATGATCTATATCATGACAACCAAACACATACAATACACAGGTAAACCAGTCTGCATACATCCATTAGAAGACCAACAGAGAGCTTCCATGCATACATATAGGCCGCAGACGTAAGAACTACGTACATACATACATTTACTCGTCCTCAAGTTGTTTTTAACCTGTATGAGTTTCTTTCTTCAGCTGAACACAAGGGAAGATATTTTGAAGAATGTCAGTAACCAGACAGTTAACTGGAGCCATTGTCTTCCATAGTAGGAAAAAAAATACTATAGAAGTCAATGGCTCCAGTTAACTGTCTGGTTACTGACATTCTTCAGAATATCTTCCCTTGTGTTCAGCTTAAGAAAGAAACTCATACAGGTTAGAAACAACTTGAGAAACCTCGTAACTATGAAAAAAGAAAACTCGTAACTATGACCTTTACTGCTATTTAGGAGAACTCTTAGTGGTAAGATAAATGTTTTGTGAATACGGCCGCAGACCTGATATAGAGCAGCTCAACACACTTGGGTCTCTATCAGAATCAGACTCCATAACACCGGCGTCTGTAAGCTTCAGCAGAGATGTGATAATTGCATCTGAAGCTCAGCAGGATCTTTGTTATTCTGCTGGTTTTAGTGACCTTTAGGGACCAAACTGGAGCGGTGTACAGACACGAACAGATTTGTGCTTTTGACCTCATATTATAACCACGTCTAGGTCGACATTGTGAAAGGTGTCTCCCCTTCAAACCGCAGACCACATCCTGTGATTCTGATGCCTGTGGGCTTCCAGCTTGACAACAGATGAGAAACCTCCATTATCCTCGTGACTAACAGCCGAATGCTCTAAATATTAGGGGAGGTGTGAAGTGACGTGCACATCCTTCTCTCCATTATCACGCATTCACTGTAAAATGATTGTAATTTTGTCCGACTAAAAGTGGTAAACCTGTTAATATAATGTGTGTTCACAGCAATATTTTGTGCAGTGTGAGTGGATATTCATTTTCAGATTAGCTGATGATGATTACCATGATCACAGAAAAGCTCTTTATTTCTCTTTCGGTCTCGTTCTCTCTCCTTCACCATCCCTATTTCATTTAACGTCTGTGTTTAAAGGGTTAGTTCAGCCAAAAGTGAAATGTCTGTCATTAACTCCTCTCCCTAATGTCGCTCCACACCCGTAAGACCTCCGTTCATCTTCACACACAGTTTAAGATATTTTATATTTAGTCTGAGAGTGTATGCAAGTGTATGCACACTATACTGTCCATGTGCAGAAAGGGAATAAAAACATCATCACAGTAGTCCATATGAGACATCAGTGGGTTAATTAGAGTCTCTTGAAGCATCCAAAATACATTTGGGTCCAAAAATAACAAAAACTACGACTTTATTCAGCATTGGCTTCTCTTCCGCGTTTGTGTTCAATCCTCAAATAAAGATTTAAACGGTTATGAATCAGCGAATCGATTCATGATTCGGATCGCGTGTCAAACTGCTGAAATCACGAGACATTGGCGATCCGAATCATGAATCAATTCGCTGATTCATAACCGTTTGAATCTTTATTTGAGGATAAACAAAGCATAAACAATTCCCTATCCATTATCAAATACCCAACATACATTACATAAAAAAATGGTTAATATTGCCTGAATTCTGGTGCTGATATGCATCCCTAAAATATACATATTCATATTTCTGTTTATAGACCTATTGTATTTTTTTAATCACAATTTCAAAACATTTTCATATATAGTCATATTTTTCTGTTCACATTGTAATTTTTAAATTGCATTTATCATTTATCATTTTCAAAAAGAATCATACATATGTGTATTTCTGATTACATTGTGAGTTCTAATGTAATGTATAATTTTTATCATAATTTTGAAAAAATATATACATATTTCTGTTTGTATTGTGCAGCATATTCATATTTCTGTAAATTGTGGTTAAATATAATAAAACACGTTTTTTCATAATTTCGGAAAAAAATCATACATATTCATATTTCTGTAAACATTGTGAGTTCAAATCCTATTGATCATCACTGATTCATTTCAATGTGAAAATATATAATAATTAACACGCTCTTCAAATGTTTCAATGTTAAAGAGCCTATTATGCCAAAAAGGAGCTATAAAAGGAGAAATGTCTTAAATTGTAGCATAATACTTTCTTGTTTAACAGGTTTTATCCATTTCTAGCAATAAAGAATGTTTAAGGGCTATTCAATTAAGGAAATTAGATAAATAATTATTTATATAGACCACTAAAGTGTTCGGTATATGAAGCGATGAAGCCTGTGGAGTTCTAATGTGGGACACACTGTAGTTGATCCCATCTCTGCAGAATCTGGAAGCAGTTTGTGCTGCGTATGGAACCGTGTTGTTTGATAAGCGTGCATCTGAACTTGTGTTTAATGTGCTTCTGTTCCCACACCAGCCCAATCTCACGCTGCACTCCGACCGGCCCGATCTCCCAGAATGCTTTCAGCTGTCAGTGCTGCCATGGGCTCCCTGCTTCTACCTGTGGGTGACGTCTCCTTTCTACATCTTCTACCTCAAGAGGAACAGCAAAGGCTACATCATGATGTCTATACTAAACAGAATCAAAACGGTAAGAGATGTCAACGTCTCCCTGAGAATATATTGCTCAATCAAATAAGTTATTTCTCAATTCTGACTTTACAGCTCAGAACTGCAGTTAAGGCCTTTGCACACTGAGTCCAAAAATTATGCATGCGTTTTCTCGTATTCGTGATCCAAAGAAATTGTCACGCATAGAAACCTTGCACATGGAGTCTGATGCGTATTAATGAATGCGTTACGGAAAAAACGCAAAACAAGACAAAAATACGTCTTTAAGTATTGAGGATGATTTTTTTGTCCTCTCCATAAAAAGAGAAAAATAAAGAGGAAATATTGTGTCCATCCACTCCTGCGATCGCGTAGAGGAAGGAGAGTTTCCCCTCCTTATCAAGAGGGATTATCCAGACCGATCTAAAGTTTACTTTAGTGTCAGCGGCTCAGTTTGATGCTTCGCTAGCGATACTGGAGCCACATATTAAAAAGAAGACCACCAGTTTCTGTGCATCAATTTATCCTGAACAGAGACTGGCAGTAAATGTCTAAGGTATGGATCCGCACGCACCCATGCACACACACACTCACACACGCGCACGGTTTACAGGGACTTGGTGTGCTAATGATAGCTGTGATATAATAATATCTGTAGTATTTGTCATACGCTAATATGTATGGTGGCTCTGAGTTGTCAAAACGTCTCTCAAAATGCGTTTTTACGGATGCGAAAACACAGAAAATCAAAGCTGCTCAGATTTTTTTTTTGAAGGACGAAAGTTTCGGAGGCAGTGTGAGAGTGTGCTTGACACAACATGAAGGCAAATTTATTTTTGACCTGCAAAAAATTCAGACTCAGTGTGCAAAGGCGAAGTGAATGGCATGAACATGGTTTATATAGGCTGAGGTGATGAGACTAATGACACACAGGTAGAAACAATGATGACTGATGATCAGGGCAAAGGATTATGGGTAATGAAGTCCGGAGTGAAGATTAGTATTTGGATGGGAGTGCCCTCTGGTGGCGATCAGACGGAGCCACAGAGGCTTGATTTGTCACAAAAACACTATTTCTGAATGTTCTCTGAACGTCCAGTTTTTAAAATGTTTTCTCTTAGCTATGGGAACATTAAGGGAACGTTACTTTTGAATGTTCGCTGAAGGTGTAACATTTAAAAAGTGTTAGATAACTTTGAACAAACGTTTTATTAATGGAAATTCGGAAGAACGTTAGCTAAAGTTCTAAGGATGTTCCCTGTTAGCTGGGCATGTGTATGTTTCTGGCTTTAGTTCTCTGTTATCTGTTTGTAATTATGAATTATGTTTATGTGCGCAGGTTCTTGGCTTGATACTGTGGATAGTATGCTGGACAGACCTGTTTTCTTCATTTCATGAGATGAACCAGAATCAAACGAAACCCCCAATATATTTTGTCACACCTTTAATAGTTGGCATGACAATGGTAAGTGAGGTGTTTAAAATCAAGCACACTTCTACACACATTAGTGAAAGAATGGGTCGCTCTCAGGAGCTCAGTGAACTCAAGCGTGGGGCCGTGATAGGCTGACACCTGTGCAATAAGTCCATTCCTGACATTTCCTCACTACTAAATATTCCACGCTCAACTGTTAGTGGGATTATAACAAAGTCGAAGCCATTGGGAACAACAGCAACTCAGCCACGAAGTGTTAAATCCCAGAGCGGGGTCAGCGCATGCTGAGGGTCACAGTGAGCAGAAGTCTCCAACTTTCTGCAGAGTCAACAGCTCCAGACCTCCAGACTTCTGTGGCCTTCAGATGAGCTCAAGAACAGCGGAGAGAGCTTCATGGAATGGGTTTCCATGGCCGAGCAGCTCATCCAAGCCTTACATCACCAAGAGCAATGCAAAGCGTGGGATGCAGTGGAGTAAAGCAGCCGCCACTGGACTCTAGAGCAGTGAGACGTGTTCTCTGAGCGACCAATCACGCTTCAGTCGGACAATCACATCGACGAGTCTGGGTTTGGCCGTCGCCAGGAGAACGGGACTCGCCTGACTGCATTGTGCCAAGTGTAAAGTTTGGTGGAGGGGGGATTATGGGGTGGGGTTGTTTTTCAGGTGTTGGCCCCTTAGTTCCAGTGAAAGGAACTCTTAATGCTTCACTGAGACATTTTGGACAATTTCATGCTCCCAACTTTGTGGGATCAGTTTGTGGACGGCCCCTTCCTGTCCCAGCATGACTGCGCTCCAGTGCACAAAGCGTGGCTTTACGATTGACAGCACTTGATAGTGTATTTTGGCACCTTTTTTTTAAAACAGGAGGAAAAACTTTGTTTATAGAAATACCCGTGTACGTGTGGACTAGGCCTCAGAGTGTTGAAACTTTGCAGGCATATTCATGACCCTAAATGAGAAATAATCACACTGTTCCAAGAAAATCATCCCAGGTTAACCAGTATTTCCACACAAAAATATCTTTGGGGTCAAATTGACCCAAAAGCATTATACTAAAGCTCTAAGTATACTTCAGCCGTCTGTGTTCGTGCACCGTCCGCGTGACATAAATTTAATCATCAGGAGAGTTTGTTAGCGTTCAACAGCCAGAAAGATAGAAGAGTCGCAACAATCGTACTGTTGAGAGAACTTCGAAAGCTGTGCACGAGACTCGTCCGGACGCGGAAATTAAATTATACCTGGAGCTTAAAGGAACTGTATGTAAGAAATGTATTTCGATTAATCTTAAAATGGCCTTGATATGTCTCTAGACATTAAGAAATCCTGTTAATTTCAAACACTTCTATCACTGACAACAGTAGTCCGGCAGGATATTATCATTATAAAGTGTGATATAAATATGATGTCATGTTGTGTTTTGGCCTGAAGCTCCGCCCTCCACCGATCGACCAATCACGAAGTCAGTAGTGTTTGGGGTTGCCAGATCTGCTCTAGTTACCACAGCTGCAGATCTACAAACGTTCTGCTGATCCTGCAGCCAATCTGGCAACCTCGAGTCAGGGGGAGGGGGAGACACCGCTCTACAGTCATCTGAAAGGGACTGCAGTACCAGTCTTGGCCACAATCTTACACACACTTCCTTTAAGATTATTAGTGGACTTGAGGGGAGAAATTAAATAGACTAATGAAATGCATGATATGACTCCATTTATAGAGTTTGCTAAGAATACAGACTGACTCTCCAAAAGTCATCTAATCTCTGCCCAGGAGGTCTTGTAAAACATTCGTTTTCTCTTTTCCAGTTGTTAGCCACGTTCCTGATCCAGTTTGAGAGGCTTAAAGGAGTGCAGTCATCCGGTGTGCTCTTCATATTCTGGACGATCTCAGTGTTGTGTGCCATTGTGCCTTTCCGGTCCAAAATCTTACATGCCAATCAAGAGGTCAGTGCCGTCCACCCTGAAAACCTCACGAGTACATTTGTTTTAAGTAGATTTCCGAGTAGAGTAGCTTGTTTCTGTCTAACCATGTAAATTGTTCATCTCTCAGTAATGTTTTCTCCCTCCCCTTCTGCACTTATTTGTCACATGCATCTTTTGACCTACATGTTCAGCTTTTTTCAGCTCTCAGAGAAGTTCAGTTCAGGGCATGAGTGTTTAGAGAGAATAGTGCTGCTGTTGTTCTTAAAACCTGCTTCAAGACGGCTTATCTAAATCACAGAGCAGCAAACATACAGTAGCTCAAGGCTGTCGCTCCGCTAGCTGCTGCTTTTCATGTCAAACAAATCGGATTCTTGCACCTGGTTATAACAAATGCCATCTGAATTTGAATTTTGTATATCACTTATCGATTGACATGCATAACTTTTATCCAAAGTGAATTATGTTGCATTCAAAGTTTCCTTATTTATTCGCTTCATGCATCCCTGGGAATTGAACCAATGAACTGAAACGCCGTGCTCTACAGGAACGTGTAAAGAATGTAAATTAGACATAACATATATAATCATATTAATATAGTTTGTGCATGCTGTGCATTTATATTTTATGGATATATTAATATTGTTTGTGCATGCTGTGCATTTATATTTTTTGGATATATTAATATTGTTTGTGCATGCTGTGCATTAATATTTTTTTGATATATTAATATAGTTTTTGCATGCTGTGCATTTATATTTTTTTGATATATTAATATAGTTTTTGCATGCTGCGCATTTATTTTTTTTTGATATATTAATATAGTTTTTGCATGCTGTGCATTTATATTTTTTTGATATATTAATATAGTTTGTGCATGCTGTGCATTTATATTTTTTTGATATATTAATATAGTATGTGCATGCTGTGCATTAATATTTTTTGGATATATTAATATTGTTTGTGCATGCTGTGCATTAATATTTTTTGGATATATTAATATTGTTTGTGCATGCTGTGCATTAATATTTTTTGGATATATTAATATTGTTTGTGCATGCTGTGCATTAATATTTTTTGGATATATTAATATTGTTTGTGCATGCTGTGCATTAATATTTTTTGGATATATTAATATTGTTTGTGCATGCTGTGCATTAATATTTTTTGGATATATTAATATTGTTTGTGCATGCTGTGCATTAATATTTTTTGGATATATTAATATTGTTTGTGCATGCTGTGCATTTATATTTTTCAGAGATATTAATATAGTTTGTGCATGCTGTGCATTTATATTTTTCAGATATATTAATATTGTTTGTGCATGCTGTGCATTTATATTTTTCAGATATATTAATATTGTTTGTGCATGCTGTGCATTTATATTTTTCAGAGATATTAATATTGTTTGTGCATGATGTGCATTTATTCACATGGTATTTTTTTATTTTATTTTTTACAAAGAATAATTAATTTATTCATATCATTTTTTAAATGTTAAAATACTTTCTGCTAATCTTAATGAGGACATATTGAGACCCTGTGACACTAATCAGATTATTATTCTTTGTTTGAGCATCTCAACAATCTCGACATGCAACAAATAGCGAGATCGATTTTATGAGATTGGGAGTAAATGTCTAATGTGAACATGCTGGACAATTTCTGAGCTTTGTCAAGCTTCTTAAAAATCTAATAAAACTCCATATCTCAGATCGTTCCGCTCATAAAGAGCAGTGAAATAAGGACTCGTTCAGGGCTACGGGCGTTTTTGATGTGGTGTGCGGAGAGGTTATGATTAGATGATAAAGCAGCATTCTCTGTTTTCAGAACGAGGTCAAAGACAAGCTGAGGTTCACAACGTTCTACATTTACTTCGGCCTCACCCTGCTTCAACTCATCCTGTCATGCTTCAATGAAAAGCCTCCTCTCTTCTCCAGTGTGGCCACAGATCCTGTAAGTGCACGTGTGTATGTATGTGTGTGCGTGTGTCGTACTTGCTCAAAGGCCAGAAAAACATCAAGGCCAGTGGTAACCGTCATGCCTTCATAATACGTCATCATTGATTGGATAAAAGAATGGTTTAGTGCCATGATCATTGAATTCCCTGCACGTTAGAAAGGTAAAGGAAAGGTCAGAGCAACAAAACTGAAGTGCCGGTGATGTTTTCATTGCTTTTCCAGAATGTGTGTCCAGAAACAACTGCTGGATTCCTCTCAAAAATGACCTTTTGGTGGTTTACAAGGTGAGTGTCACACTGGCACTTTATATTTTCTTTGGGAAAGTCAGAAACAAACCTGTCTCTTACAAGATGTCTAAAAGGGTTACTTCAGCGATTAGCATATGGTTTGTATCAATAGAGACCCGGTTGTATATTCGAGCGATCGTGCTTCCCCCCCTCATATCCCCCTTAGACGAGAGATTTATGTATTTTATTTCTGGAAAAAATTCTCAGATGACCCTAATATCATCATTTTGCGTCATCTGAGTATTTTTTGGCCAGACGCTAAAGACTAGAGCCAGTAGAGGAGCTATTTCCTCATGTTTAACCCGACCATGGGGAGCGGAATCGCACTCACACTGCAAAAAATACTCTTCTTACTCAGTATTTTTGTCTTGTTTCTAGTCCAAAACATCTAAAAATTCTTAAAACAAGAAGTATTTACTATACAATCAAAAGTAATTGTCTTGTTTTGGGGAAAAATAACTCAAAATGAAGAGAGTTTTTGCTTAAAATAAGATAAATAATCTGCCAATGGGGTGAGAAAAATAATCTTAATTCAAACAGAAAACAAGATTATTTTTCTCACCCCATTGGCAGATTATTATTATCTTATTTTAAGCAAAAACTCTCTTCATTTTGAGTACTTTTTTCCTAAAACAAGAGTAAGAAGTAAGAAAATAGTATTGCATCCTTCATATCTCCGAAAAGTCTTTAGTTTTATTATATTTATAAAAGAAATATGGGCTGTACCGAGTCTTTCCGGAAAAAACCGAGCGGATGGAGGCGTATCGTGTGGGCGGAGCTAAAGAATGACGAGCGCAAAGCGGTGACGTCCTCAAGCGTGGAGAAACCCATCTATCTCAGCTAATACAGATATGATCCAGAATCAAATCTGAGGGAGAAATAAATTGAACAGGAGAAACGGCAACAGCAGGACGTCCGTCTCTGTGGTATGTAAGTTACTGTATTTAATGGCCTCTCCACATTTCTGTGTGTTTACTCGCAGTGTATGAGGACATGATTCGGTTTATGGACTATTGTATGCGACTAGACCTTAGAAGTAGCAAGCAGAACGGTTTTGCACGTCAGAATACTGTAACGTTATACAGAACAACAATGGAGTAACCGTTAGCGCATTTGAATGACGAAGCACGCGATCGTGTCGTTTACTGATGTTTACTCATGCGACGGTAGCCAATAGCAGAGACATTTGAAGCAGTTTAAGTTAACTCACCGTCGAAGCTTTATCGCTGGGACCGCTCCGTCAGAAACACACTTCTTTGGTATGATTTGGTGAAGTCCTGTGACAGCAGTGGCGTGTAAATCCATTTTGAGACGCGACTGAAGCGATGTTGTGAAGCTTCCCGTCATTTCTGCGTTCAAATCGGTTCAAATGCAGCGCTGCCTTCCCAGAATGCTGTGCTGAAGCGCTGAAGTCGCTCGACGTCACCCATAGGAATAAAGTGGAGCGCGGCGCCGTTCACGGACGACTGGATCTGCAGCTGAGAGACTGTTTACAGCGTGCTCTAGTCACGCGCGCGCGCACCCTACCGGGAGAAGAGCCCGTACGGCCCATACAAGGACCTTCCGCTCTTATTAACGTCAAATAGACCCATACTCGAAAAAAACTCGCCGAAACTTGTGAGAAACCGGAAGGAGTATTTTTGACACAGAAATACTCCATCAAACGTCCAACATTAGTTTTTGAAACTTTGTCTATGTTTAGGATGGGAATCCAAGTCTTTAACAGTGTAAAAAGCTCAGTATGCATGAAACAGCATTTCACCCCCCCTTTAAATGAATGCACATCTTCTGTACTGACTGCATGATTTAAAGGGATAGTGCACCTAAACCTTGCCAGAACGTCCCCCGTTCTCTGTGTTAATGCTGTTTTAAGAGATTGTGTTTCTGTTCTTCAGCATGGCTATCAAAGGCTACAAATCTCCGCTGGAGAATAAAGATCTCTGGTCCCTGAACAAGCAGGACAGCTCAGAGCTGGTGGTTCCCAATCTGCTCCACGAATGGGAGGTGGAGAAAGCCAAAGCTCAGAGGTGAGCATTCAAACTAAACCAACAAGAGATTGATTCAATCATTCAATCCAAATGCAGGATTGTACAGTCTGCTCCTTATTGGAGGATTGAGTTAAAGGGATAGTTCACTTTAAAATGAAAATTCTGTCATCCTTTACTCATCCTCAAGTTGTTTTTAACCTGTATGAGTTTCTTTCTTCAGCTGAACACAAGGGAAGATATTTTGAAGAATGTCAGTAACCAGACAGTTAACTGGAGCCATTGACTTCCACAGTATTTTTTTCCTACTACAGAAGTCAATGGCTCCAGTTAACTGTCTGGTTACTGACATTCTTCAGAATATCTTCCCTTGAGTTCAGCTGAAGAAAGAAACTCATACAGGTTTGAAACAACTTGAGGATGAGTAAAGGATGACAGCATTTTCATTTTTAAGTGAACTATCCCTTTAAATGAGTTGTAAAATGTTCTTTCATGTTGACATTATTGTAAGTAGCACTATGGTCCACGTTTTTCCTATTTATTTCTTTATTTAGTCAAAGTGTGATTGCACATTCAGCATAACAGGTTTCTTGGTGTGTTGCAATGGTATTTAGGGGGGTTGCTATGCAGCTGCTAGGGGGCTCTGGGTGGTTGCTAGGGTGTTACTATGCAGTTGCTAGGGTGTTGCTATGCAGTTGCTAGGGTGTTCTAAATTGCTTTCTAGGGTGTTGCTATGCAGTTCCTAGACTATTCTGAGTGGGTGGTAGGATGCTGTTTCAGGGAATTCTAAGTGGTCGCTAGACTGTTGCTTGGATGGTTGTCAGGGTGTTCTTGGTCATTGCCAGGTTGGTGCTACGTTGCTAGGGTGCTTTTATGGTACTGTGGGCTACGTGTTTCTATGGTATTATGGATGGTTGCTACATTTATTTTGTATTGTTGCTGTTTTGGTGTTGCTATGCAGTTGCCAGGCTATTCGGTGGGGTTGTTAGTGTGTTGCTATGCAGTTGCTAGGGTCTTGATATAGTGTTTCTAGGGTGTTCTGGGTGGTTCCTAGGTTGTTGCTATTGTACTGTGGGAGGTTGCCGTTGGGGTATTGCTATGCAGTTGTTAGAATGTTCTGGTTGCTAAGTGGTGTTTATGGTGTTGCTATGCGGTTCCTAGGATATTCTGTGTGGTTGCCAAAGTTTTTTTATGCAGTTACTATGGTATTCTAGGGTGGTTGCTTGGGTGGTTGCTAGTGCAGTGCTATGCAGTTGCTAGGGTGTTCTCGTGGTTGCTATGTGATTGTTAGGATGTTGTTATGCAGTTGCTAGAATTTTTTGAATGTTGCAAAGGTGTTGCTATGTAATTCCCATAGACTGTAAAAAAATATGTCCGTAGTGTCCGTGACGTCACCCATAGGATTCCGATAAGCCGGTCTGAAGCTTAAAGTAGGGGCGAGCTGGGCGTCGCCATCTTGTGAGCAAGTCATCGCGTGTCACTCCCGGATAACAGAAAATGGGCAAAAAGGCGGGATGTGCGCGGAGCTGAGGTGACGCAATGACTATAGACGGCGGATAAATCGCTATCCACTTGTAACCACGCCGTTAATTATGCAGAACTTTAAGGCTTTATATAACGTAAACAAATGAGTTATAAAAAAATTCACCCCCCTCACAGTCGTCATGAAGATCAAAATTAGCCTTATAAGCCAAAACCACAATTTGTACCAGGCTGTAAACATGTTTTTTTCTGCTTTAAAGTTGAGAATTTTAACATGGGGCTCAATGAGATTCTGCTCCTTCTGGAGCCTGTCCCTAGAGGCCAGTTGAGGAATTGCAGTTTACATTACTTCTGTATTGGCTTCAAGAGAGATCGCGGGAGGTTGCCGCTTGGTGTTCTGGGTGGTTGCTAAGTTGTTCTGTTTGGTTGCTAGGTGGCTGCTTTGGTATTGTGGGTTACTATGTTCTTCTTCTGGATGGTTTCTAGGGTGTTGCTCAATGGTTCCTAGAATATTATGGGTGGTTGCTACTTGCTAGGGTGTTGCTATGCTGTTTCCAGGGAATTCGTAATGTTACGGCCAGCTCGTTTCAAGTACACCAAAATAATGACTTGCAAGATTTTATTAGTCTTCAAATTTACAAATAACTTAATATAGCGAAGTCTAGGGTTCAAAATCAAAGGGGAGAAATCAAAATCCAGTTGGGTAGCAGAAAAGGTTGGTATGGGCTGTAAACAAATAAAGGTTCGCAAAACAAGTGCCTTCCCCAGAGGCTGTCGATCCCCTGGACGAAATGAAGAGGAGTGTTTGAATCCAAGGTTTTATCCTCTCTATAATTAAGTGGTGAACAGGTAACAGGGGTGTGCAATCTTCCACACTCTCCTGGAAGAACTACGCCACCAGCAGGTGAGCAAGGAGAATGCAGGGTCGTAACAGTAAGCTGTGGTTGCCAGTAGGGTATTGCTATGCAGTTGCTAGGGTGTTCTAGGTTTTTTTTAGGGTGTTGCGATGCAGCTCTTAAGCTAGTCTGAGTGGTTGCTAGCGTTTTGCTATGCAGATACTAGGGTGTTTTGCACGGGCACAACTTTTTGAAAACAATGTGGATTTTGTGAATTTTACCATTCTTTTTGGTGCCACTAGTGCAGATCAGTGAGCCAAGTTTCAACTGAATGTAATTTAAATGAAGTGTGTGTAAGATTGTGGCCAAGACTGGTTCTGCAGTCACTTTCAGATGACTGTAGAGCGGTGTCTCCCCCTCCCCCTCCCCCTGACTCGAGGTTGCCAGATTGGCTGCAGGATCAGCAGAACGTTTGTAGATCTGCAGCTGTGGGAACTAGAGCAGATCTGGCAACCCCAAACACTACTGACTTCGTGATTGGTCGATAGGTGGAGGGAGGAGCTTCAGGCCAAAACACAACATGACATCATCAACATCAGCTGAGGGCTGCAACAACAACTTTATAATGACAATATCCTGCCGGACTACTGTTGGCAGTGATAGAAGTGTTTGACATTAACATGATTTCTTAATGTCTAGAGACATATCAGAGCCATTTTATGATACATCGAAAAACATTTCTTACATACAGTTCCTTTAATTTCCCAAACCTAATGCATTTAGACAGTTACACTAATGTATTCGGCAGATGTTTTAATCTGATTTCTAGAGTTTGAGCTCCTAATGGACGATCAAAAGGACATTTTAACCTCAGAGTTGATTTTTCTGTGCAGTGACCAGAGCACAAAAGAGCAGGCCACATTTACGAAAGCAGACACAGGCGCTGAAGCCAACCACATGGGCGGCGGAGCTGAGGAGGCAGAGGTCCTGCTGTCCAAACGGAAAGAGTCCCGCCAGCCCTCCTTCCTCTGGGCTTTACTCCGGGCCTTTGGGCCCTATTTCCTCATCGGATCTGCTTACAAACTGCTGCAGGATCTCATTACCTTCGTCAACCCGCAGCTCCTCAGGTGAAGCCCGATTACGGCACCGAGATCACTACAGCTGTTAGCCTGACAAGCCAGGCCCACATCAAGATGTTTGGTCTGGAAACTTACCCACTGCAAAAAATGCTTTTCTTACTTAGTGTTTTTGTCTTGTTTCTAGTCAAAATATCTAAAAATTCTTGCATTAAGAAACATTTACTAGACAAGTACAAATTATTGTCTTGTTTTGGGGAAAAATAACTCAAAATGAAGAGAGTTTTTGCTTAAAATAAGATAAATAATCTGCCAATGGGGTGAGAAAAATAATCTTGTTTTCTGTTTGAATTAAGATTATTTTTCTCACCCCATTGGCAGATTATTTATCTTATTTTAGGCAAAAACTCTCTTCATTTTGAGTATTTCTTTCCAAAAACAAGACAATAATTTGTACTTGTCTAGTAAATGTTTCTTAATGTAAGAATGTTTAGATATTTAGACTAGAAACAAGACAAAAATACTGAGTAAGAAAAGCATTTTTTGCAGTGTTCTTTGGAAAACTTTTACTTCACGACATTCCAAAACATAATATTGTACTTTTACTGCAATACATTTCATATTGAATATCATTTAATACTTAAAGCTACACTGTGTGATGTTTTCCCCCATCTTTTTTGCAGCTATGATTTTATGATAGGGAAGTTTGTAACATCATCACACGCATCGGTCATTTCCCATAAAGCTGCCAGGAAATGATGTTTAATCACTCTTATCTACTGCTTCTCAGGTTTATAGCACTTGTTCACTGGGCGTAATGAGCTGCTGTTTTTCTTTAATGTAATATAGTGATCCATAATGACGATTCAGTTCATCATTTGCTCACTTCACGTCGTTCCTGTATGACATTCTTTAAAGCTTTAAAACTCTCGAATATTTCGATCTAATATGATTTCTGAGCTGTGCGGTGTCCAGAATAATAATCATCCGCTGTGTGTTAATAGGCCAGAGGAGAACTGAGTCTGGTTTCTCTAAGGTTTATTTTTCTCCATCATGCCCTGATGGAGTTTCGGTTCCTTTGGTCGCCTTTGGCTTGGCTTGCTCAGTTGGGGACACTAACATTATGATCAAAGTTATTCAACTAAATATACAAATAACATTAATGAATAAGGTCTTATTTAATTCTATAAACTATAATACTGATCTGCCAACATTGTCTCTCTATGATAAATTAAAATAAGCTGATAACATCACTGTTTACTCCAGAACGAATCTAATTCTGCTGCAGTATTGTCCTGTTTAACACTGAAGCTGCTCTGACACAATCGGCACTGGAAGCGTGATATAAATAAAGGTGACTTGACTTGATTAAAGCAACAGATGTAATTGGAGACAGTCTGATAACGACAGACACAATGGCTGTTCTGTTCCTTTAACATGCACCTACCCATGGCTTTTATTACGCGCATGGATTTATAGTGCTTATTTATAACAGGTAGAACAAATATAAAACACGCTGATTAGCTGAAAGGTGGTGTAAAAATCTTTTTTCCATAGAACCATTTGCATGATGTTTTGCTTTCGCCACGTATCATTTTTTCCCATGTTTTACAATGCAAACCAAATGCAAATATTGTTTCAATTATAGCTTCATTGATAATAATCAGAAATGTTTCTTAAGCAGCAAACCAACACATGTGACCATGGACCACAAAACCAGTCATAAGGGTACATCGTTTTAAATTGAGTCACGTAAAAGCTGAATAAGCTTTCCACACATGTATGGTTTGTTAGGATATGACAACATTTAGCTATATTTGTAATCTGAGGATACACACAAATCTAAATATTGAGAAAATCTCCTTTAGAGTTGTCCAAATGAAGTCCTCAGCAGTGCATATTACTACTAATAATACATTTATGATATATTTACGGTAGGACATTTACTAAATATCTTCACGGAACATGATCTTAATATGCTAATGATTTTTGGCATAAACCAAAAATTGATATTGTTGACTGTTATAATGTATTGTTGGCTATCGCCACAGATATACCCGTGAGATTATGACTGGTGTTGAGCTCCAGGGCCACATGTTAGAAGGATCAGCTGACTGAAAATTCAGCTTTGATCACAGGAATAAATGGCACTTCAACATATATTTATATAATATATGATATATATTTGACACATATAGACACCCGTCAGACCTCCGCTCATCTTCACACACAGATGAAGATATTAGTGTGGAAATCCGATGGCTCAGAAAGGCCTTCATTGACACCAATGTCATTTCCTCTCTCAAGACCCATAAAGGCACTAAAGACGTCGTTACAAAGCCCATCTCACTACAGCGGCTCTACAATCATTGATGAAGAGGCCAGAAGAGTTTTTGTGTGCAAAAAATGAAAAAACAACTTATATAGTGATGGCCGATTTCAGAACAAAGCTTCGAACCGTTATGAGTCAGTGAATCGATTCATGATTCGGATCGCGAGTCAAACTGCTGAAATCGTGAGACTCTGGCGATCCGAATCATGAATCGATTCACTGACTCATAACGGTTCGAAGCTTTGTTTTGAAATCGGCCATCACTATATTAGTCGTTATTTAGGTTTTCCGAGTTTACATGCAAACTAGTAAACTGACAACAATAGTAGGCTAAACCGCATTTACATGACTTTATTAATAAACCAGTTATTTCCTTGTAATGACGTCAAAAATAATAATAATGTCCGTATCTGACTCTGAGTATTCCCAATGTTAGGTCAGTTGTGATGTTAATAAAGCATGAGCTGGAGATTTACAGCTCATATTATCCCTCATGCAGCGTTCTGACTGAACCTCTTCTACTTCTGCTGACTGAGATGAGAACACATCTTTACAGTTTTCTGGCTCTTAAAGGAGTCAGCGTTTGTGATATATGTCCTTATTTCATGCAAAACACTTGCTCTGTCTGGATCCGTTTAAATCTGGTGTATGTTTGCGTTTTTATCCCCTATCACACATGTGCACTTCAATAAGCCGACAGAAAGCAGGTTAATGCGTTTACATGACGCGCAAAATCAGGATAAGAGGCAAAAAACTTCTTGAGCTGACCGGTTTAAGTTTACGCCGTTTATGATCTTACTCCGATGAAAGAAAACGGTTTTACCGACATTGTCGGATTATTAGACATAATCGGCTTAATGTGTCCCCAATGAAGGCCTTTCTGAGCCATCGGACTTCAACACTAATATCTTCATCTGTGTGTGAAGATAAACGGATGTCTGACGGCTGGCCAACCACAGGAGGAATTAATGACAGGATTTACATTTTTGGGTGAACTAACCCTTTAATGTGATTGTCTTTGACTGGCAGGATGTTAATCGACTTCACGAAAGACTCGCAGGCTCCGCTGTGGTGGGGTTACGCGCTGGCCTTCCTGATGTTCGGCACTTCCCTCTTACAGACGCTCATCCTGCATCAGCACTTTCAGTACTGCTTCGTCACAGGCATGAGGCTCCGCTCCGGCATCATCGGAGCCATCTACAGGAAGGTGACTGCAAAAAACACTCGCTTACACCAGTCTGCAATATTCATGTGTGGGATCCAGTGGCCATTATGAGTGTGGAGAGGAGAGATGAGGACACTGCAAATAATGCTCTTATTATTTAGTCTTTTTGTCTTGTTTCTAGTCCAAACATCTAAAAATGCTTAAAACAAGAAGTATTTACTTAGCAAAAGTAATTGTCTTGTTTTGGGAAAAAATAACTCAAAATGAAGAGAGTTTTTGCTTAAAATAAGATAAATAATCTGCCAATGGGGTGAGAAAAATAATCTATGGAGCCTCACACATGACATGCAGTAAAAAACTAGTAGGCTAAATCATGCATCCTTCGATTTACTAAATAGTGTGCACAATTTATAAATTGAGAGAATGAAATCGTGTGCATTATTTACCTTTTTTTTCTTGTATGTCATGTCTGAGAAAAATAATCTTAATTCAAACAGAAAACAAGATTATTTTTCTCACCCCATTGGCAGATTATTTATCTTATTTTAAGCAAAAACTCTCTTCATTTTGAGTTATTTTCCCCAAAACAAGACAATAATTTTTACTTGTCTAGTAAATGTTTCTTAATGTATGAATTTTTAGATATTTAGACTAGAAACAAGACAAAAATACTAAGTAAGAAAAGCCTTTTTTGCAGTGTGTGAGGGTGATGAAATGTAAATTGAGGTAAGGGATGCTAATTTCTCAAGAGAGAGTTCAGATGTTAATTTCCTTTGTTTTCTCAGGGAGTCGGCCTCCCTCCCAGCATTCCGGTTTCTCTACTCTTACAATGCATATTTCATGAGTTCACACTTACTTAGAGTACATATAATGCGTATTTAACCCCCCCCCCCCCCCCCCCCCCCGTATTGTATTATGGATTGTGTTGACATCTAATAAGAGTTTATTAAATCAAAGGGAGGAGATGGGGTGCCAACTAAAAAGAGGTAAATATGCTGTATATTAGGGATGCCACAATACTCAATATAATATTGATCCGTTCGGTACGGCATTCACAGTTCAATACGCGCTGGTGAATTGCGTTTTTCGGTTTTGCATTTAATTCATTATGTCCATTTCTCTCTGTCGGTTAATTTTGGCTGTGTTTGAGTGAGCCTGATATGAGCAAATATCCAATCATATGCTCTAAAGTTAGGCGGTGTTAGCCGCGTTTTAAAGCCTTGCAGCCTTGTTAAACATTTAATTCGCCTACTTAAGTTTTGCATTGAGCGTGCCCACTAAACGTCTGTCAAACACATGCGATTACTGGACAGTCTTACTCAAAATACACACAAAAAAACCTGGTTAAAAACCGATGTATGTATTGAACCGTGGACTAACTGTATTGTTGCATCCCTACTGTATATATACATCTCTTATCTTGTCTATTAGCTTACTGTGCTCCGTTTTGAAATTGATCCGTTACCGGAAACAGTACTCAAACTTCTTCTAGCAGGCTCCTCCCCCTAGTGGGCGGTGTCATGTTTAATTTTACAAAATGTATTTTAACTACTTTATAATCAAAATCTTTTCTAATCTTGACACAACACATCGTCGGAAAGGTCAGAGTCTCAAGGTTTCTATATTTGATGATATCTGGACAGAAATGTTATTTGCCACAGGAAAATGCATCAAACAAAAATCAATGGAATGACTTCCGGTGGACATTTTTGGTACAGCGCCTAAACAAAAACTTCAATTTTTGTGATATCAACTTCAAATTTGGAACACCACTTGCTTAGACATATGGCTTTGATTTTATAGTAACTTTAAAGTAGAAGTTTTAGTAAAATGTATTTTTTATAATAAAAAAATTTTAGTAGAGTATTTTTAATTTACAGTAAATTTAAACTTCCATAACGTTTTTATACTTTCATCTTTTGAATAGCTTTCACTTCGACAATAATCTGCTGAGTGTCTTCTATAAAACAAGACCAAAATTAGGTCTATATTTCAAAGCATTCTTAAATTTAATTTTGGAAAGGCCATTTTCACGCTGTATTCTCAAAAAGAGGGGGGACAGTTCAAGGGTTAAAGCATGAATAATATATCATTTTGGTGAGTTTTAAGGGATAAAATCATTGACTACAGGAAATTTAAGCAAACCTCCAACAAAATTTTGAGAGCATTATTAAAGATCAGATAACGTTAAACAAACGTTCTATTAATGTTACTGGAGGAACGTCTGTTGAACCTTTGCATAAAGTTCCCCGTGAGCTTTCTTCTGCGTAACTCAATATGTCAGTGTGTTTTAGTCCACACAATGAGCTCCTTGTTCTTCAACGTATCTTATTTGGTGTTGCGCAAAAGAAAGAAATGCCTACTATTGGACATGCAAATATGTTTTAAAGCTTGTTTTAGGGGTTAAATAATGAGGAAGCACTTTTTTTTTTAACTTGACACAGCAGTTTTCGATACTCAAATGAACTTTCCATACTATTACAGGTTTGTTATAATAAATGTGGTCCGGTTTATAAAAGGCATGTCAGGGAAAGTGTGTTCAGCCCCAATGAAAACTCTAGATACTGATACCTGAGCTTATATTAACAGTGACGTGCACTTGGATGTGTTCTTCCTGTCATGAATATATCGCTGTGACTGTCAGAAGCAAGAGTTACATTTACAGTATAAAGATTCGATCTTCTAAAAGATATATTAACTTCTATATCGTCGGCAGTCGTGTGATCAGCATGACGTTGCGTTCACAGAAGATGAGATTTGATAATAATCCAGCCTGTGACCTCGGCTCTACTGCTCTAATGAGTAAAAGCAAAAGAATAGAAGTAGGATTTCCGTTGCTTTAGGTATAGGTGTGGTAGGCATGACGGTGTGTGTTCACACACATTTGTGCACTTTTACCCAGAGCTGCTTCACTCGTGGGCGTACGCCTGTCTGTCGCCAGCAATGTTTCTTTAAGTAAAAAAGCAAATAATGTCCTTTGTGATGAGATATTGCTTTAGAAAAAGCTTTCTGTAGCATCTGCAGGTCACTACTTTGATACACCGATCTGGCATAACAGGTGAAATGAATAACACTGATGATCTCTTCATCTCCTGTTAGTGGGTGGGATATATTAGGCAGCAAGTGAACATTTCGTCCTCAGAGTTGATGTGTGTGAAGCAGGAGAAATGGGCAAGCGTAAGGATTTGAGCGAGTTTGGCCAGATTGTGACGGCTAGACGACTGGGTCAG
The DNA here is from genome assembly GCF_024679245.1 of Pseudorasbora parva. NCBI lineage: Eukaryota > Metazoa > Chordata > Actinopteri > Cypriniformes > Gobionidae > Pseudorasbora > Pseudorasbora parva. The sequence goes on from NC_090192.1 coordinate 1,672,641, forward strand.
AGCATCTCCAAAACTGCAGCTCTTGTGGGCTGTTCCCGGTCTGCAGTGGTCAGTATCTATCAAAAGTGCTCCAAGAGGACCAGTGGAGAACCGGCCACAGGGTCATGGGCGGCCAAGGCTCATTGATGACCGTGGGGAGCGAAGGCTGACCCGTGGGGTCCGATCAAACAGACGAGCTACTGGAGCTCAAACTGCTCCAGAAGTTAATGCTGGTTCTGATAGAAAGCTGTCAGAATACACAGAGCAGCTCAGTTTGAGGCGTATGGACCGGCTTTGATATACAGCAGCACTATAGCACCGTGTTTATGTAGCATTGAATATAAGGGAACGTTCTGGCAAAGTTCAATCTAGTTGTTTTTGTATTGTGGGGATGATCAGAATGATTTCTACAGTGCATGCTGGATTGTGGAAACACTCGACACTTTTTGTCTTGGCAGTCGCTGGTGATCACAAACGCGGCCAAACGTTCGTCCACCGTGGGTGAGGTGGTCAATCTGATGTCTGTGGACGCTCAGCGCTTCATGGATCTCACCACCTTCCTCAACATGCTGTGGTCAGCGCCGCTGCAGATCTTTCTGGCCCTCTTCTTCCTGTGGCGGGTAAGGTTTTTACGCATTTGATTAAACTTCCTCTTTGCTTCTTTGCTAAATGCACATCTGAAATGCTGCTAGCCATATAACCATGCATAGTTATGAGTAAAATAAATCTCCCTTTAGGCCGTTAAAGGCCACTTTTTGACATTAAAGACCGTGTGTTCAATCAAGCGGCCCCAGATTAGACGAGCGTAACGTGCCTTCATCTCCAAAAAGTGTGCAAGGTGCAAAAAAGACATTGTACATTAAATACAGGTTCACTTACAAGAAGAGGAAGAACAGTTTGTAGTGACCAGATGTAAACCATCCAATTGCTAACACACAATTTTGCAAACTACACTGCAAAAAAATGCTTTTCTTACTTAGTATTTTTGTCTTGTTTCTAGTCAAAACATCTAAACATTCTTACATTAAGAAACATTTACTAGATGAGTAAAAAGTACTGTCTTGTTTTGTGAAAAAAGTACTCAAAAATAAGAGAGTTTTTGCTTAAAATAAGATAAATAATCTGCCAATGGGGTGAGAAAAATAATCTTGTTTTCTGTTTGAATTAAGATTATTTTCCTCACCCCATTGGCAGATTATTTATCTTATTTTAAGCAAAAACTCTCTTCATTTTGAGTTATTTTTCCCCAAAACAAGACAATTACTTTTGCTTGTCTAGTAGATGATTCTTGTTTTAAGAATTTTTAGATGTTTGGACTAGAAACAAGACAAAAATACTGAGTAAGAAAAGCATTTTTTGCAGTTTTCTTTGGAAAACTTTTACTTCACAACATTCCAAAACATAATATTGTACTTTTAACTGCAATACATTTCATATTGAATATCATTTAATACTTAATTACATTAAAAATGTAGTACTGTATACTTTTACTCAAGTGAAAGTAATTCAAAGTTTTACAAGTAAGAAAGTACTAAATTTTTTACGTAATTAAGTATTAAAGGTAAGAAAACAACAACGTTTATTTATGAAATGTAGTGCAGTAAAAGTATGACATTATATGATGCTTTTGAATGTAGTGAAGTAAGAGTTTTCTAAAGAAAAACACTGATAAAGTATATACTTAATTTTTTTTACTTGAGTAGAAAGTAAAAATACTCCACTACTGTCCGCCTCTGGTTACATGCTGTGCTCATTGTGTCTCAAGCACCAATATCTGTGTGTAAAACTGTAATATAGATAGACAGACAGACAGACAGACAGACAGACAGACAGACAGACAGACAGACAGATAGATAGATAGATAGATAGATAGATAGATAGATAGATAGATAGATAGATAGATAGATAGATAGATAGATAGATAGATAGATAGATAGATAGATAGATAGATAGATAGATAGACAGACAGACAGGTAGACAGAGAGATAGGTAGATAGATAGGTAGATAGATAGACTGACAGACAGGTAGATAGATAGATAGATAGATAGATAGATAGATAGATAGATAGATAGATAGATAGATAGATAGATAGATAGATAGATAGATAGATAGATAGATAGATAGATAGATAAACAGACAGACAGACAGACAGACAGATATAGATAGATAGATAGATAGATAGATAGATAGATAGATAGATAGATAGATAGATAGATAGATAGATAGATAGATAGATAGATAGATAGATAGATAGATAGACAGACAGACAGGTAGATAGATAGATAGATAGATAGATAGATAGATAGATAGATAGATAGATAGATAGATAGATAGATAGATAGATAGATAGATAGATAGATAGATAAACAGACAGACAGACAGACAGACAGATATAGATAGATAGATAGATAGATAGATAGATAGATAGATAGATAGATAGATAGATAGATAGATAGATAGATAGATAGATAGATAGATAGATAAACAGACAGACAGACAGACAGACAGATATAGATAGATAGATAGATAGATAGATAGATAGATAGATAGATAGATAGATAGATAGATAGATAGATAGATAGATAGATAGATAGATAGATAGATAGATAAACAGACAGACAGACAGACAGACAGATATAGATAGATAGATAGATAGATAGATAGATAGATAGATAGATAGATAGATAGATAGATAGATAGATAGATAGATAGATAGATAGATAGATAGATAGATAGATAGATTTTATTGTCATTACAAATGTACAAGTACACTGCAACGAAATTTGTCTGGAGCAAGCCTCCGGGCTGTAATATAAACGTAAATTGTAAATTGTAATTGTTGTGTTTGTCCAGTATCTGGGTCCGTCGGTTCTGGCCGGTGTGGCCGTGATGGTTCTGCTGATCCCGTTCAACGCTTTCATCGCCATGAAGACCAGAACCTACCAGGTCCGTCTGTGTCCATTCACACACAACACGTCTGTAAATGATGACATGGAACGGTCCACATTCATATAACAAACAAACGGTTGAGTGCATGATTCAATGACTCAGTGACAGAGATGAGATTCATTACTGAACATTTACACATTTCCAGCCTTAAAGGGTTAGTTCAGCCAAAAATGAAATGTCTGTCATTAACTCCTCTCCCTAATGTCGTTCCACACCCGTAAGACCTCCGAATTCATGATTCGGATCGCGTGTCAAACTGCTAAAACCACGAGACATTGGCGATCCGAATCATGAATCGATTCACTGATTCATAACCGTTTGAATCTTTATTTGAGGATTGAACACAAACGCGGAAGAGAAGCCAATGCTGAATAAAGTCGTAGTTTTTGTTATTTTTGGACCCAAATGTATTTTGGATGCTTCAAGAGACTCTAATTAACCCACTGATGTCTCATATGGACTACTGTGATGATGTTTTTATTCCCTTTCTGGACATGGACAGTATCGTGTGCATACACTTGCATACGCTCTCAGACTAAATATAAAATATCTTAAACTGTGTGTGAAGATGAACGAGTGTGGAGCGACATTAGGGAGACGAGTTAATGACAGACATTTCAGTTTTGGGTGAACTAACCCTTTAAATTGAATTATTGATCTATAAGATCTAGTGGAAATCTAATTGTTTTTGCATTGTGGCAATGAAAGAATGATTGTGTGTGTCACAATCAACACAAACACACCATCACATCACCAAAGAATGATTTCTGCAGTGCATGCTGGATGGTGTTTGACATTTTTTTGGTCACAGAGCTTTAGTTCTGATGCTTATCAATACATCTTCAGCTCTGTGGTTTCCAAAGCACAAGCTTATCAGTCTCTCACATTTCATTTCCTCTTAAAGAGACAGAGCTCTAGTGTCTGCTTTGGGGTTATTACAATTAACTACAACCACACAGAAAACTGGCCACTGGAAATAAATGAGCATGGTTGCCAAGCTGGTTGACAAGGCAACATTTAAAAAAAAAAAGTAACTTTATTAAGTGAAAAAAATTACTGTAAAAACTTAAATTAAAATGAAAAATGCAAAAATAAAAACATATTTAAAATATTAAGAAAAACTGAAGTAAAAATTTATTAAATTCCTTAAAAAACTAATAAGAATGACATAAATACAAAATTAATTTACTAAAACTTTAAAATGAAAATAAAATATATAAAATAATAAATAATGTAAAATCATTAACATGAATGAGTAAAGATTTTAATAAAATATTACTATTAAATATTAAGAATAAAAATATTAATAAAATCTACAAAACACTGTTGAATATTGTAAAAATGCACATCAATATTACTAAAACTAACTGAAATTAAAATGAAAATATACAATTTAAACAAACAAAAAATTTCTAACATTTATAGACTTAAATAAAAAAAATGTTTTAAACTACTGAAATAAAAATGAATAGAAAATTAAAAACATTTAACTACAATAAGAAAACCTTTAACTCTAATAAAATACTAAAAATATTGTATTTTTCATTTATTTGAACTTGAAATAACTAAAACTGATATAAAAAATAATAAAATCCATATGACTAATGAAAATCAAAAAAGTACAACAACATTACTAAAATTGTAATTTAAATTTAAATTAAAATATAAAAATAAAAGCAAAAGCAAACTCAAAATATAGAAAAAATAAAACTGAAATAAAAATGAAAAATTGAAATTAAAAATATTAATAAAAGCTATATTCATTTCTCAGTGACACTAAACAAAATACAATTTGTAATAATAAAATACAAATAAATATATATTTTTCATTTATTTGAACTTGATGTAAAGAAATAACTAAAACTGAAAGAAAAAAAAATCTACAAATGACTAATAAAAAAGACAAAAATTCACAACAAAATGACTAAAACTTGAATTGGAATGAAAATTAATACAGAATATATATAATATATATAATATATTAGTGCTGTCCAGTTTTTCATACGAACTGTGCCCTGAACTAAACTACCAGTGTAAAAACTCCCTTTATTTATATCCTTAAAATGAGAGAAATCACTGCTTATTCTGAGCTTTTAAGCTTAAGCTTAAGAAAGAGACATGAACAAGTTATTTAATAAACATCTGTGACCTTTGACACATGTCTAGTGTTCTTTCTGTATTATTGAATAAGCATGCAAAAAAAAAAAAAAAAAACCTGGTTAAAAACCAAGGTATGCATTGAACCATGGACTAACTGTACTGTGGCATCCCTAATATATATATATATTAGGGCCGGGACTCGATTAAAAAAAATAATCTAATTAATTAGAGGCTTTGTAATTAATTAATCAAAATTAATCGCATTTTAATTGCATATAAATATTTGACCTGAGAACAATTGCTGCGCGTTAAGCTAGAATGCCATACAAAACCAACCCATTGGGCCACTGAATCCGCATTAACGACAACAGTTGGGGCATCAGCCTTAGTCCTAATGGGTTGTTATCTTAGCTATCCAAATCCAGTGTTCTGTATTTTCCGTACGTGAGTATTTGTTGTAGCTGGCTATAAAAAAAAAAAAAAAAAAAAAAAAAAAAAAAAAAAAAAACAGTTGTGTACTCTGCTAATTAATTGAGATTTCTTACAGCTCTTACAGGTTGTTGGCTTTGTTTGTTTCGTTGCTTCTATTGCTCTACCCTTTTTTTGTAAGTCGCTTTGGATAAAAGCGTCTGCTAAATGAGTAAATGTAAATGTAATGAGAAGTCATTTTTCACATGTATTTTTAGTATACCATTGAATAATGACTGAATACATAATAAGCTTCATCAACAAAATATTGTTCATTTATTTCAGTCCAGCAGACCAGCGCAATGTTTGCCATTAAGTGTAGCAAAAGCATATTTGTGATATTTGAGGCTAGATGTGCTGCGGTGATACGCTAACTCCTTGTTGTATCGCTTGCACACAACCATGCTCTTGACGACGCTTCCATTCTTTCATTTTTTAAAACAAAATTTCCCATCCACGGGGCCAAGCAAAGCGCTCTCATCAGCTTCTTTGTTCATGTTCACTCATGGTTTGTTGTTGTCGTGACTCCGGAGCGAGTGCTAGTTGGTGTTCCAGTATAATCGGTCCGTCGAAACTCATTCATTGAAAAACGTTCCGCGGTGCAAAAATAAGTGTGGTTAATTTTTTTTTATTTTAATTAACGCGTTAAGGTCACGTAATTAATTAATCTTAATTAACGCGTTAAAGTCCCGGCCCTAATATATATATATATATATATATATATATATATATATAGATATATATATATATATATAGATAGATATATATATATATAGATATAGATATAGCCTTTATTGAGAAACTCCTGAAGGCTGTAAGAGTGTGTGTGTGTGTGTGATGTTGTGCACAGGTGGAGCAGATGAAGCACAAGGACGACCGCATCAAGCTGATGAATGAGATCCTGAACGGCATTAAAGTGCTGAAGCTTTACGCCTGGGAGATCTCCTTTAAGGAGAAGGTGCTGCAGATCCGGCAGAAGGAGCTCAATGTGCTGCGGAAGACGGCCTACCTCAGCGCTCTCTCCACCATGGCCTGGACCAGCGCGCCATTCCTGGTGAAAAAACCCTTCCTCAGAGTAAAACAAGCAACATGCAAAACATTATCTTAGCTTATCTCTGATCTCCGATCCTTATCTCGGCTCGTGTTTCAGAAGAGTTAGTCAGGACGTGTGTAGACCACAGCACTAATAATCAATACTCATGTGAAAAACACGCCTTAGTTCTTGCTCTTTCATTTTAATGAATCCCAGCTCACAGGGAACGTTCTCAGAAAGGTTGGACAAACGAGACGTTCAGAGAATATTCAGAAAAACATTTCCATAGCTTATGTTACGACCCCTGGCTCGAGGGAAGCAACAAAAACAAAATATTAAAGGGTTAGTTCAGCCAAAAATAAATGTCTGTCATTAACTCCTCTCCCTAATGTCGCTCCACACCCGTAAGACTTTATTCAGCATTGGCTTCTCTTCCGCGTTTGTGTTCAATCCTCAAATAAAGATTCAAACGGTTATAATTCATCAGCAAATTGATTCATGATTCGGATCGCGTGTCAAACTGCTGAAATCACGAGACAATCACTACGTTTACTTGGACAACAATACTCCGATATTAATCTGATTAAGACAATACTCTGATTAAGAGGCTGCCATGTAGACAGTGATTTCTAATTACCTTAATCTGATTAAAGTCATAATCTAACTAAACATAAATCGGATTAAGACACGTGGAGTATGCCTATTTTAGTCACATTATCGGAGACATGTACACACCTTAATCTAACTATTAATGTCATGTCAGAGTACGTTTACATGGACAACAATACTCCGATATTAATCTGATTAAGACAATACTCTGATTAAAAGGCTACCATGTAGACAGCGATTTCTAATTACCTTAATCTGATTAAAGTCATAATCTAACTAAACATAAATCGGATTAAGACATGTGCAGTATGCCTATTTTAGTCGCATTATCGGAGAGCATTACAGACATGTACACACCTTAATCTAACTATTAATGTCGTGTCTGAGATTTCGCCGCATTTTGTGACCAGACACATACCGTTACGTACACCAGGGAAGTGCAGAGCGGAGGCTTTGTGGGTTCGAGCCTCTGCCCTTTTTGAAAATTAATCAAAAGTGCCCCTCTCAACAATCATTGATAATATTGTGACCGATAAAACAGAATTGGAATTATAATTAATATAACAACGTTTACAAAACAGTAACAAATGGTGGAAAAGTACCGTTTATCTTTTACGTTTATCTGTCAGTCTGAAATGTCGTTGCCATAACGCGTTGCTATGGGCGGTGTGTGTTTTGCTTGACTATTCATTCTGAACACTGGGACCTTTTTATATATATTTTTTATTTTTGTTGTAAATATTATGTTGATTGTAAAAGTAAAATACAATAAGTTTGTATCTGTAATCGCGAACCAGACGGGTCATTCAGTGAACGCCTGTGGCTCGACGACAGGATAAACAATCGATTAAAAAATCACGATTTTTAAACCTATTTCATCATTAATCAAAGCTTTTATTCTAAATGTAGGCTGTCAATAAGGAGGAAAGAGGGATAGTGTCTTCAAAAAAACAGAAAGAGACAATAC